>NW_018404373.1:1127442-1169237 GCF_002113885.1 Mizuhopecten yessoensis
CCCTACAAATCAAGGTATGATCACACACCCTACAAATCAAGGTATGACCACACACCCTACAAATCAAGATATGACTCCCCCCTCCCCACCTACAACTCAAAGTATGGTTATTCACCTTGCAAATAAAGGTATGATCACATACACCCTACAAATCAAGTCTGATCCCCCTCCCCTACAAATCAAGTATGATCACCCCTCCCCTACAAATCAAGGTATGATCACATACACCCTACAAATCAAGAATGATCCCCCCCCCCCCCCCCCCCCACACTACAAATAAATATGTGATCACACACAACCTACAAATCAAGGTATGATCCCATACCCCCTACAAATCAAGGTATGATCACACACCCTACAAATCAAGGTATGATCACACACATACAAATCAAGGTATGATCACACACCCTACAAATCAAGGTATGATCACACACCCTACAAATCAAGGTATGATCACACACATACTAATCAAGATCTGACTCTCCCCCTCCCCACCTACAGCTTAAGGTGTGATTATTCAACATGCAAATCTAGGTATGAATACCTCCATACAAATTAACGTACAATCATCTGCATACAATACAAATCAATGCATTAGCACTCCCCCCTCTACCCCCATACAAGTCTAACAAATATATCGGGATAGTTTTGATCTGTCTAAAATATTCACTCAGATGATGACTGGTTAGTATTGTTGGTCACATTTAAAACCTCCGTACAAATAAAATCATCAGTTTGGTTTCAATATGATAAAATGTGGCCTGAATATTTATGATTTACTAAAAACTGTACCATTAAGTCCTGTACATCTGTTGTATTAACAGGAGGACTTCGATGAATTTAGGGAAATGTTTGTTCAGAAATTCTACTCTGGCAGCTCTGATAAAAACAGTGAGGTAAGTAGTTTTCAATCTTGTTCCTTATTTGTTATCTTAAATTTGAAGAAAGATATCTCTTCTGATATGCTAGAGTTTCAAAAACAAAAAAAATCGTAAATTCCATCTCAGTGTTAAATCCTTGTTGTCGTAATGATTGCAATTGAATTGAGGTTTCTCTTGTGAAACCAATTTCTATTATAAATACTTACCACAGTCATTATAATGCATATTCCAACCTTACTTGGCTCTTTACATACGTAAATAAAGAATTTTTCCCCCCATGGGGAACCCCTGGGAAACCCACCAATCAGACGGCAGTATTCACGCACGTGATTTAAGACACGAAGCCATGCTTCCCACTTCATAATTCCAAAGCCCAAAAAAGTGAGAGCCAAGGAGACAAGGGGAGGCTGGGAGGGAACTCACCTAATGACTGTGGTAAGTATTTATAATAGAAATTGGTTTCACAAGAGAAACCTCAATTCTATTTCAAAATACGTTACCACAGTCATTATAATGCGAATTCGACTTACCGCAGTGGTGTCTCCGTGGAGCGATGAAGGGTTCCAACAATAGGACCCATACCCCCGGAGGAAAAATTCAAAATACCCTTTCCTTTTGTGACACAAAGCCTGATTACGACCAGCGTTCCGGATCACGCGGAGAAGACATAATGAGGCTTATGCAAAAGAAGAGGGAGGACAGACAACGGACTGGGCAGCCACAAGAGGGCCCAAAGAATACAATCCGTCAGACTGTCCCGACAAAGATCGGAGATAGAACTCCGTAAACGTAGAATGACCCCTCCAAACAGCAGCTGTCATGACCTCAGCGTAAGAAGAACCATTAAATAAGGCCCACGAAGTAGCTAAAGCGCGAACCTCATGAGCCCTAACCCCTGACACCCGCAAGGACTGATCCCCTGCCGACTCATACGCAGCTCGAACAGTCTGAACAATCCAGCGTGAGATGGTCGCTGCAGAGATATCAGAGCGACCGGGCTGGAGAGACTGGAACAGCCGAGACGAGTGTCCCGCCCCCCCCTCTGTTCTGGCCAAGTAGTAACGCAAGGCCCGAACTGGGCAGAGCAGGCGATCAGGACAATCCCCATCCAGAGTTGAAGCCAAAGAAGGGATAACCACAAGCCCTGGGGTGAAACCGGGAACCTGGTTCTTAGCTAAAAAGGAGGGATCAGTGGTCACCGAGACCGAAGAATGGCCAGCCGAAAAACGAAGGCAAGAAGAAGATCTGCTGAAAGCATGAATCTCGCTTCTGCGGCGACCGGAAGCAAAGGCTATCAAGAACACAGTCTTGAAAGTAAGAAACTTCCGATCTGTCGACTGGAGGGGCTCGAATGGCGCCCTTAACAAGGAATCTAGCACAAGTGCTAAATTCCACCTAGGGACCAATTGCCGTGAACGAGGCTTCTCAATGTAGAAGCCCCTAATGAGAGCCGACAATGAAGCGTCCGAGCCCACTGACTTGCTACCATAGAAAGCCAGCACACTAGCAATGGCTGAACGATAGCCTGCAATAGTTCCCGGAGACAGACCTTTGTCCCTGAACAGAGACAAAAGAAAGTCAGCTACAACGGGAACAGAGGCAGAGACTGGATCAATCGACCGTCCGACACACCAATCACCGAATGCGGACCATCGAGATTGGTAGACGGCGGAAGACGAAGGTCTAAGTGATCCTGCGATGCGAGTTGCAACTTCTCGAGAAAAGCCCGTCTGAGTGAGCCTTCCCGAGATAGCATCCAACCGTGAAGGTGGAGCCGTTCCGGTCCCGAGTAGAACTGTCGGGACCTCGGTTGAGACAGCAGATCCCACAGGGGTGGGATGCTGCGTGGGAAGTCCACCGACAGCCGAAGCAACAGAGGAAACCAAGGTTGTCGAGGCCAGAGCGGTGCAACCAGCAACACAGTACAAGGGTGTAGAAGGATCTTTTCCAACACCCTGCCCACCAGATTGAAGGGAGGAAACGCATACGCGTACATTCCCGACCAGTCCTGGGATAGAGCATCCACCGCCATGGCCATAGGGTCTGGAACCGGAGACACAAATGTAGGGAGTCGAAAGTTCAGGGCCGTGGCGAACAGATCCACATGGGGTCTGTCCCAAACCAGGCAAAGAGACCGGAACACCGAACGCTTGAGGGTCCATTCGGTGAGAACCGGGCTCCGAGACCGAGACAGAGTGTCGGCCAGAACATTCAGACGACCTGGAAGGTGCCTCACCGTGAGATCGAGACTGATCTCCTGACACAGCAACAGGACCTGGGTGGATAAAGCACACAGAGCCGGGGAACGGGTGCCCCCCTGGCGCTGCAGATAAGCCACCACAGTGGAGTTGTCTGTAGCCAGACAAATGGCCTTGCCCTGCAGGGAGGGTCGAAGACCCCGAAGGGCCAACAGAACAGCACGCATTTCCAGAACATTGATGTGTTCTGAAAGCTGTTCCCCTGACCACACCCCCGCCGACGTCTGACCGGAAAGGTATGCACCCCAACCGGTCATGGACGCGTCGGTGTAAAGGGTCATAGCAGGAGATGCCCGAACCAGAGGAACTCCTGCCAAGACATTGCTCTTGAGAGTCCACCAACGAGCTGATTCCTTCACCGACTCCGGCAGAGGAATGTACACATCCCACTGTCGAGACGCCGGAGACCAAACTGACAGAAGGAACAGCTGGAGCGGACGGATGTGAAGCCGACCCAAGGGAACCACATCCGCCAATGAATTCAGGTAACCGAGGAACCGAAGGAACCATCGGACCTGAATTCGCTCCACACCGACCAGAACGGAGACCAACAGAGAGGCCTTCTCGAACTTGGACACTGGTGGAAGGACAAACCCCAGATCGGTTCTGAACCGATAACCGAGGAAAACAAAATCTTGAGAGGGGAGAACCTCCGACTTCTCCCTGGAAGGGATGAACCCTAGGCGGCACAGAACGCCCAGAACCGACCTCGTGCTCCGGGACAGGATAACTGGATCCACTTGGAGCAACAGGGAGTCGTCGAAGTAGATGTGTGCATCTACCCCGAGACTGTGGAGGTGCCCCACTACTACCTGCAACAACTTGGTGAAAACCAAGGGGGCCGTAGTGAGGCCGAAGGGCATAGCGCGAAACTGGTAAACCTTCTGCTCGAAAGTGAACCTGAGGAACTTCCTGGCCGACCTCCTGACCGGGATGTGAAAGTAAGCATCCTTCAGATCGATGGACGTAGCCCACATCCCTGGACGCACTGACGCAATGATGCGCCGTGGCGTTTCCATCTGGAAGTGCGGGGAATCGACATACGTGTTGAACGTACTGAGGTCGATAATAGGCCTCCAGGCACCGGACTTCTTCTTCACGAGGAAGACCCGGGAGTAAAACCCTGGAGACCACTGGTCCCGTGAAAGTTCTTCGATCGCGCCCTTCGCGATCATGGCTTGAACCTCTGACCTGAGAGCCTCCACCTTTCCCGGATCGGAAGGAGAAGGGAAAAAGATAGGCTCTCGCGCCAGAGGTGGATCCCGAAGAAGCGGGATGCAGAGACCCTTGGACACAACCCCTAGGGCCCAACTGTCTGAAGTGATTTCTTTCCACTGAGGAACGAAATGGGACAGCCGACCGCCTACTGGCAAGTCCGGAAGGGGCCAATCTAGCCCTTCCCAAACCACCTCGGCGGAGCCTCCCGCGCCCAAGGACGTGGGAGCGGCCACAGACAGTGGACAAGGAGTTTGCAAGGGCAAGGAAGAGTCAGGAACCCTTCCTACCTCTGGAAACTTTGCCTTTGCCTCGACCCCTATGGGAACCCCTACCGCGGAAGGAAGATTTCCGACGTTCTGCCGGAGCGGAAGTCGGAGGGGCAGACTGCTGCTGAAAAGCAGTCGTCTTTGCCCTCTTCCTCCTACGCCTGGAGGAGCCAGAAGCCTGCCTCTTCCTGCTAGCGCCCTTGCCTGCGGAATTGTGGCGTGCATCCTCAGATGCAAACGGGTCCAACCTCATCTCAGATTGCACTGAGGGAAGGACCCCGCCAAACAAATCCTCGCCAGTCAAGGGAGCCTCCAAAAGGGTAGCCCGATAGGAATCGCCGACTGGCAGTCCAGAAAGGACCGACAACCGGCGGGCAACAACAAGGTGTGACATGGCAGCCGACAGTAAGGCCATCGCATCAAGATGTGCCTTGCAAATTGCCTGGCTGAGGCGCTCCATCAGTCCAACCTTGCTGGGGAGCTGCTCCACCGACTTGCAGCTCGCAGCCAGCAACGCAGAAGTAAACCAGTCTGCGTAGGACAGAACATGGAGAGCCAGCCTAAGGAGACGCTCCAACTTAGAGTGCTCCCTAGGCCCCATCACAACCTGGTCAACACAGCGTCCCGGCCACTTATCCAGATCCCTCTCAAGGGAAACAGAATTAGGGGCCAAGACTGGGTCGTGGATGCGGTACGTATCTGCAGCTAAATCTGCGATGTCCGCAACCACGACCTGTAAAGCCGAGAGGGAAAAAGGCTTGCGAGCCTTGCTCACCTTCTGCTTTAATAAAGCGTTGACCTGAGCGAGGGACGAAGCCACGCCTCGTCCCTCCGCAAGAGACCTAGCAGAGGCCGAGGAGGCAGATGCTAGGGGAGGCAACATGCTCTGAAGGAGCGAAGTGCGCTCCGGGACGGCCGAATCCGTGGAAGGGCGTGGGCAAACCCCGTCCCCCAGAAGCTTCATAACTTCTGCACGTAAAGTGCGAAATGAAGCCGAAACCTCTGGAGGCACCGGATCAGCATCTCGGGGCCGGGATTGGGACACATCAGAAGGGCCTTCTGAGTCCAACCCAGACGAATCCAACGACTCTAAATCAGAGTCAGTAAACTCGCCGACTCTATCCTCATCCCGAGTCTCCGTAAAATTGGAGCAACCAGGAGAGCCCCGAAGAACGTCCCTCTCATCACTAGGAGAGGCACCCGCCGAATCCACCTCCATCAACGTCGCCCTCCGGGGAGGGGTGCGAGGAGGGGAAAGAGAACGTGACCTACCCGAGGGAACTATCGGGGCAATCGATAGTCCCTGAGGAACAGCAGGAGCAGGACCACAAGACCCTGGAACCTGCTGTAAGGTAGGAGTTGACACCGGACAGCGGAAGTTACTGGTAGACTCAAATTCCAAAATAGGAGCTCGAGCCAACGCAGCACGACCAGCCGCCCTAGCATCACGCGGTCTCTGCCTGACTGAACCGGCAGCAGAAGCTGGCCGGGAGCGCGAACGCTTGCGCGAACGGCTCGGTGGCGGATGGAGGGGGGGCCCCATCGCCGCAGGCAAGAAGGCGGGGGGGGCATATCCAGGCTGGAAACCCATACCACCCTGGGGTGGAGGGGGAGCGGCTGGAAAAGCCCCCTGCTGGGAGAAACCCCAAGACTGCCCATAGGCGGTCGGTGGTTGGGGCGGAGCATAAAAAGGAGCCTGTTGACCCCAATGAGCTCCATTCCCACCCTGCAAATAGGTGGGATAAACCAGGGAGGACCCTGGAACAGAGCCACCAACCTGATGCCCGAAACCGGAGGCAGGACCGGTTTGGGGGGGCGGGGTAGGGAACCTAGGGCCACCTACACACCCGCCGCCATAAGCCACACCTGGCTGACCTGACCAACTCCACCCAGACTGACCTACAGCAGGGCCAAAACCTGTAGGGCCAGTAAAACAAGCCCCACCAGGGGAGCAGCGTGCACCGGCAAAACCAAACGCAGCTGCGCTGGCACCTACCATAGGAAAACCTGGGGAGGAGGCACAAGGGATAGAGCTGGAAGCATAGGTTTTTACACCAGTGCTCACACCACCGTAAAATCCAGCCGAGGCTAGCGAGGCCGAAGCATCACTAACCACCGGACCGGGCAGCAAATGCTGCACAGTGGTGGACGGCGTGCTAGACGCCATCACCACGCCAGGGGCTACATCAGGGATGCAAGGAACCCCGGGAGCAGACAAAACTGCCGGGGGCCGGTCTCCGACAACACCAACACCCTCAGGAGTGGAGCGGACCGGCAGGAGGCCACCAACAGAAGCATCCGCTGACACAACATGGCTGGCCTGTTTAATATTCCCAAGGGAATGTTGGGCCACCTGCCCTCCCACCACAAATTGGGAGAGAAGGCCGCCCCCCTGTCCCCTAGTCACCGTGGTGACCGGGACAGAGCCCAAACCCTCACCCACGTCGACCGACAAAACGGAAGGCGGGGTGAGAGAAAGGTGCGGGTCCAAAGAAACAAATTGTTTCCCAGCGGCCCCGGTACGGGTCGAAACCGCCGACACGAACCCCAGGGAAGACTCGACAGAGGTCGGAATTCCGCTGGTGCTCTCCGAGGGCTTAGGCCTAGCTTTAGCCCTCGCCCCACCCCTACCGCCCCTCCTACCCGACTTACCTGCACGCCCTCGCGGGCGGGGAGAACCACCGGTAGGAGTCGGCTGCCAGGCACGGCAAATTTCACACGGCTGCTCCAGAGAGCAAGACCGACAGCCAGGACAGTAAGGGTGGGGGTCGGAAGCCTCAAAAAAATGACCCCCAGGACAGCGCCTTTGAGAAGGAGGAGTCTCCATCTCAACGTAAACAAACCGTCAAAAACGCGAACACGTGGCCGGAGCCTGGTCGCAAAACGGCGCAAAACAAAGCAAAAAGCTTAATTAAAACAAAATAAAGTTAACTAGTTATAAAGGATACGTAAATGTATGGGTACAAACAACGCCTGTTGTAGTTGGAACCCGTAGACACCAAAACACGTCCGTAAACACGGCCGGCTGAAGGAATTATGAAGTGGGAAGCATGGCTTCGTGTCTTAAATCACGTGCGTGAATACTGCCGTCTGATTGGTGGGTTTCCCAGGGGTTCCCCATGGGGGGAAAAATTCTTTATTTACGTATGTAAAGAGCCAAGTAAGGTTGGAATATGCATTATAATGACTGTGGTAACGTATTTTGAAATAGAATGTTGCTACATGGTACAGTTGTATTACAGTATCATCGGGACATTGAAAAAAGACATTTAGGCTATTAAATCAAAACTTCATACTAGTTTATTTGTATTTTTATTGAGTCAGTATTAAAATTTTCCTAATTGCACTTCAACAACTAATTTGGAAGAATTGTGAAATTATCAAAGGCACAAAATTCTTAACTGTCAAGTTTTACAGTAAGTTTTTGTATGATTTCTTTTCTGGAATTTTGTTATTTTTTGAAGTTTTAACTTGTGTAAACTATTGTCAGTATTCCTCTGTCAGACTGGCAACAAATCTGCACGATTATATCTTACATTCTTGAGGCAGAAAATATCCATGAAGCATGCAGTACACACTAAACTCTCTTGTTTACTTACATTAACTCATTAACCCCTGAAAAACATTTGAACTCTTCCAACACAAAGGTTGGAAAATATCATTATGAAATTTCAGGGGTGAATGAGTTAAGACATATTTCAATTTGTGGTCAACTTTCCATGTGAAATATCTTGATAATACAAGATATGAATGTCTGCATAAACATTCAAAAGAGGTATGACATGGAATTTGTAACATTAGGTCCAATAAGGCTATACTAGAAAGCCTGTATCACCCATTTTCTGATGCTCCACAGGGTATAGAGGACAACGAGGGTCTGGTGACCACTAAAACCCTACAGAGAGAAGTGAAGACTCTACAGATTAGTATGCTTGAACTGAAGGATTCACAGAGGAAAATGCAACAGAAGGTCACGCATGACATGAACACTATCAAGAACTTACTCCTCCAGATGTCAGGATGGGGAGGAGGTAATCTGGAAGGAATGGAAGGTAGGTTCAGTGGGGGAGGAGGTAATCTGAAAGGAATGGAAAGTAGGTTCAGTGGGGGAGGAGGTAATCTGAAAGGAATGGAAGGTAGGTTCAGTGGGGTAGGAGGTAATCTGGAGGGAATGGAAGGAAGGTTTAGTGGGGGAGGAGGTAATCTGGAGGGAATGGAAGGTAGGTTCAGTGGGGGAGGAGGTAATCTGGAGGGAGTTGAAGGTAGGTTTAGTGGGGGAGGAGGTAATCTGGAGGGAGTTGAAGGTAGATTTAGTGGGGGAGGAGGTAATCTGGAGGGAATGGAAGGTAGGTTCAGTAGGGGAGGAGGTAATCTGGAGGGAGTTGAAGGTAGGTTTAGTGGGGGAGGAGGTAATCTGGAGGGAATGGAAGGTAGGTTCAGTGGGGGAGGAGGTAATCTGGAGGGAATGGGAGGTAGGTTTAGTGGGGGAGGAGGTAATCTGGATGGAATGGAAGGTACATGTAGGTTCAGTGGGGGAGGAGGTAATTTTTAGGGAATGGAAGGTAGGTTCAGTGGGGAGGAGGTAATCTGAAGGGAATGGAAGGTAGTTTCAGTGGGGGAGAAGGTAATCTGGAGGGAATGGAAGGTAGGTTAAGCGAGGATTATCCCAGGATGTGACCTGCCAGGGATGGAAGGTAGTTTCACAGGGGATGTCTTGGGGGAGATAACCTAGAGGATATTGAATGTATGGTTGTTTCAGTGTGGTTGTCTAGAGGAAGGAAACCTGGAAGGATAGCAGAAAGTTACAGGGAGGATGTCTTGGGAGTAAATAGAAGCAATAGAAAGTAGGGTCAGTAAGGAATCCTGAGGAGATGGAAGGTAGGGTCAATAAGGAATCCTGAGGAGATGGAAGATAGGGTCAATAAGGAATCCTGAGGAGATAGAAGGTATGGTCAATAAGGAATCCCGAGGAGATGGAAGGTAGGGTCAATAAGGAATCCTGAGGAGATGGAAGGTAGGGTCAATAAGGAATCCTGAGGAGATAGAAGGTAGGGTCAAAAAGGAATCCTGAGGATATAGAAGGTAGGATTAATAAGGAATCCTGAGGAGATGGAAGGTAGGGTCAATAAGGAATCCTGAGGAGATAGAAGGTAGGGTCAATAAGGAATCCTGAGGAGATAGAAAGTAGGGTTAATAAGGAATCCTGAGGATGTGGAAGGTAGGGTTAATAAGGAAACTTGAGGAGATAGAAGGTACGGTCAATAAGGAATCCTGAGGAGATGGAAGGTAGGGTTAATAAGGAATCCTGAGGAGATGGAAGATAGGGTCAATAAGGAATCCTGAGGAGATAGAATGTAGGGTTAATAAGGAGAATCCTGAGGAGATAGAATGTAGGGTTAATAAGGGGAATCCTGAGGAGATAGAAGGTAGGGTTAATAAGGAATCCTGAGGAGATAGAAGGTATGGTCAATAAGGAATCCTGAGGAGATAGAATTTAGGGTTAATAAGGAGAATCCTGAGGAGATGGAAGGTAGGGTTAATAAGAAATCCTGAGGAGATGGAAGGTAGGAATCAGTCAGGATTTTCTAGAGATGTTATACCTTGCAGGGATGGAATGTTCAGGTTTTACAATACCACAATACATTAAACATGCAAGTCATGTTAAAACATGTGAGAAGAAACATAGATGGGATATAAGCACAGTTAGGTCATTGAGGACGACTACATTGTAGGAGGCTGACTGGTAACTACAGAGCATTGAAATTATATAGCTACAAGCTGCAAGATTGGAATTGCATGAAAAATCATTTTTGAATGGATTGGACTTTCATGGAGATTTTTTAATAGGTATATGACTAGCGTATGTACAAGTTATTTAATATCGCCATTTAATTTTAAACTTTTCCAATAAAACCTTTTTTATACTGCTTCCATTTGTGAAGTGTGTAGATGAATTGAGGGAAATATATAAAAGCATTTCGAAGACAACAAGAAAAAGGGACATTGAAATATGCTGGTGGTAAATGAAAAAAGGAGCATTATATTGAGGTTTTATTGTATTTTAAATCTTATCTTTCGGATAATAAACCATGAACTATTGACTTTCTGTTACAGGATTCACGGAGGTTGAGGAAGAGGATCATCCTCCTTCAATATTGACAGACAGCAGGTAAACCAAATAAAGACATCGCACAATACTCTTAATCCAATTCTGTGTACACTGGAACAGTGTATATCTAAAACTCATTTTCTGAGTAAATTGATAAATGAGCTAATTTTACAGACTTCCTTCAAACAAGTTATCACTGAACCATCAACTTCCTACCACTGATTTAGGTAGCATGCATGGCATCACTAAACCAAACAGTTCAAGATGAATGCATTCATATGTTTTTTTTTAAGTAAACAGAAAATGACACAATGATATAAAAAAAATCTGGAAAAAAAAGAACTCATTATTCACATTGTTCCCTCCTTCAGCATGACTGAATATATGTGATTTAACTACAGAATAAGAATGATTCTCTGCCAAAGTACCATTTACCATAAAGCTTTTCAGTCATTTTTCGATCTCTAATGTAATTGTTTTATTTTGTCGCCTAGAACACGTAGAGAAAAGTCATCCGACAGGAAGAAGAAAAAGAAAAAGCACCGCTCACCCTCTGATCACAGCCTTCTGGAGACAGAGGCTCCAAGTAAGGCATCTCTGAGTTATTGTCTTTACAGGTAGCAGTAAAAAGTACTTGATATACAATACAATCAGTGCTATAACCATTAAGTATCTTAAGAATTTAGTTTAAATCTCACATAAGCAAAACAATGTGAGTCTGAGGTTATTGCATATTAATATTTCAGTAAGGAATGGTATGTATGAATTATGAGTGTATGACATGCAATTGTTACTGAGTGTATGATGTGTAATTGTTACTGAGTGTATGACGTGTAATTGTTACCGAGTGTATGACGTGTAATTGTTACCGGGGATATGACGTGTTATTGTTACCGAGTGTATGATGTGAAATTGTTACTGAGTGTATGATGTGTAATTGTTACCGAGTGTATGACGTGTAATTGTTACTGAGTGTATGATGTGTGATTGTTACTGAGTGTATGACGTGTTATTGCTACCGGGTGTATGACGTGTTATTGTTACCGAGTGTATGATGTGAAATTGTTACCGAGTGTATGACGTGTAATTGTTACCGAGTGTATGACGTGTAATTGTTACTGAGTGTATGACTTGTTATTGCTACTGAGTGCATGACGTGTAATTGTTACTGAGTGTATGACGTTTAAGTGTTACTGAGTGTATGACGTGTAAATGTTACTGAGTGCATGACATATAATGTGTATGTATATTTTTCTGACAGTTCCTCCCGTGTCAGGTGAACCACATGTAGACGTCTGTTATCCTGATTTCTCAGCGGGTATCATTCCTCAGGTTACAGCTACCAGCAGGACAGGTTCACAGGTAAATTATTGACCACTTTAAAGATCTTGAGGAGAACCTCTATGTACTGATACCTCATCCACAAAGACTAGCTAGAAAGATGCATACAATCATGATCAACATGTTAAGTAGATTTTATTTTTAGTTAAACTTCTTTGTAAGAAACTTGGATATCCTATAACAGTGAAAAACAACAATTGATGGGAAAGTACTTGTATGTATTACCTACTTTTAAGGCTAGCTACAGTTTTAGATGGTATAGATTGTCTTTGGAAAATACCTTAAAGCCAGGAGATAACCAAATGTCAGCCTATCTAGTCTAATTATCAGACAGAATTGTCTGTGGTTAAAACATTCTTTTCTTAAAAGGTTCCCATGGTTCTGATAAATTTGACATAATGAGATTAAACAGTATTCACAAATATTAGTAACGATTTACTTAAATATAAGTAACAGTACATACTTCCTTATGAACATTTTATGACAAGAAATAAAGGTGAAAAGGAAATTAATAAATCAAGAATTAAGCAGTTATCTTTTTCACTTGATATGCATTGCAAAGTAAATTAAAGTTTCTGTTCTGTATAATTGCAGGATCCAGCCTCAGAATGTTGACAAAACAAATCAGACCACACTGATTATGGATGACTGATCTGTTGCTTCCACAAACTATACTCAAAAAATGGATGGTAACGAGGTCAGATGTCTACTCGGCACAGAAGTACTAGTATAGACCCTCCTTTAGTTAGATATGTGTCTGGTGTTTATTGACGGGCAACAATACAAGATAGACATGTATTTAGAGATTTAACATCAACGCATCAGAGATTGAAGCTGGCAGGACCCCACATATTGGCCTGAAGTAAACATATTTCGTAGACAACTCTGTTGATATTACTTTTATTAACATGCAGCAATTTTCTAGGAGTTGTTACTTTGTGATTGTGTATAGACTCTAAAATATCGAATGATAAATGTTTGTGTCATAAATCAAATCTAAATGTTTTATATCAATTGTCAATCTTGATATATGTGAACTTAGAAAGTTATGATTATTTTCGTAAGTTTTAATATTCATAGCAGTCTGGTATACAAGAACTCGAAACCACCAACACAAATATATGACATCAAATTAGATATACCGAATAACAACTCAAAAGACCTTCCAATATATAAGCATAACCCATTGACATCCCACAAGGTACTTTAAAGAAGTTCCTTGACAAAAACTTTTATAACAAGGGGAGATAACCATTGGATTTTCTTAATTTTGCATGATGATAGTGCTAGCAAATGAGGAGATCTAGAGAGTATAACAATTTGCTGTCATAACACTGTTTTGAAACGACTTTTGTAGCAATACATTAAAAATTTCTTATTATTATGAGAAATTACAACTTATATATAATGTTTCTTTCGGAAAACTTCTATTGTATTTGTTAAAACTGTCTTGGAAGAAAAGATCTTATCTATTACTGCTGAACAAATTAAAAACAAGTCATAGATACATTTAAAATGTTGTCATGACTAGTCAGGATCTGCCTGCTTGCAGTCTGGACTGTAGTTTATCTGTAGATGGCCAGAAATATGTGTCTGAACCTTTTATTTTTAACCAAAGTGTTTTTGTTTATGAGTTTTATCATTAATCTAAGGGAATTTGCCGCACTTTATCAATTTCAGGTGCGATATATCTGATATTTCACTTAGAGGTGTTTAGTTCCTTTAGTTTTATACTTGTATGACTACGTTGACTATCCAGATTCTACTTTTGGTGTTCATAGTACCGATAACACGATAATGATATCTAACCAGGTGCTAGCTTTTCTGCTGTCTCTCATTTTCAAGTATTTTTCTGATTATTTATTGTGCTTGAATTATTTCTCATTTTCGTCATAACAATATTTTTAGGTTGAAACTTTTTGAGTATGCCTTTTTTCTGATTTTTTATTTAGCAAATCCTAGAACTAATTTGACAATACATTTTCATGTACTCAGCACTACAAGAACATGTTATTGCAATATACAGATAAGATTGATCATCACAAATGTCTTTCTTTGAATACAAATGAGTAACTATTTTCTAAGGAATTCGCTGATAGGTAATGCCTCATTGTACCATACACAATTGTGACATCCTAGTTTGTAAATGGCATATGTTATTGCTATTGAAATCACAACATGAAATGATACAAAACTGATTTGATAAAGTAACTTGTGGCATTTCCATGTAGTCTGAAAGTCATCCTCAGATACCCACAGTTTTGTTTTAGTATTTAAAGTAATTAAGCTGTGAATTGTTATGTATTTTTTTTCAATTCACAAAATTAAATTACTCACAAAAAATTATCAACTATAAAGTAAACCTGTTTTACAGATGGGTTTGACAAGCATGGAACTGCCATCAATGAGCATCATTATGTTTGACTTGTAGCTGAATCATGATGATGAATTAAAGCTGGGTTTTATAACAAGAATGAAATTGGCATTAAAAAGTTCAATATGTTTACATCTTATAATAAGCCTTTTCTCAGTCATCCACTGCCATATATATCTAACTTGTAAGTTTTACCATTCTTTTTTAGAATACTAGTTTAAATGTCTATAAGAAATATTTACCTCTATATTTAGTCATTGGTTGGCTTCTATTTATACTGTAATTTTTTATATACAAAAGTCTAGATTTTCTTACAAAATGTGATGCTTAATGGTTGTGCCTTATGATTATTTTCTTGTTTTAAATTGAACAAATCATCCAGATCATAAAAAACATATGATATATATTCCCATTGGTAGGAAACCATTTTTATCATTAACAAATTCATATTTCATTAATTAAAAAAAAAAACACTGTGAATTTAAATGTACATGTATTTTGATTTCCACCCTTTATCTATTGTGTTCTAGTGGATAGAGGGATCCGAGTTTTGGTACCACAAACAATTGGTCTTCCCTGTTTTTAGTGTAGCTCAATTTTCACTTGATGACTTTCTATTGTGTTAAGGTGTTTTTGAAGGCCATTGAAAACAGAAAGTGACTTCCTGAGGATCCTATATACAGCCATCTGATTTAGATATTTATTATGGATCATGATTACATATGTGAAGTGAAATCTGAAAAAAAACACTTCTATGTTGGAAGCAGCATTCTGTGCAAGGTATGTTTTCAACATATAAAAAGAAATATTTTTAATGCTGAATATTTTCAGTCATAGTAAGCTTTAAGGTATCACTTATCTTTGGGGGACCGCAGTGGCTGAGTGGTTAAGGCATCTGACACTCTGCTATCACTAGCCCTCCACCACTGGGTAGCAGGTTTAAGGCCTACATGGGACAGTCGCCAGGTACTGGCCGTAGGTCGGCGGGTTTTCTCAGGGAACTCCGGCTTTCCTCCACCATCAAAACCAGGCACGTCCTTAGCATTGGTGTTAATAAGATGTAAAACACAAACAAACCAAAATCACCTATCTTTGATTGGCTTAAGAAGTTGTCTCCCTTGAAGTATAATTTATTTTTTTACCTTTAACTATATGTCTGTATTTATTTTAGCAGCTTATATATACATACTTTCAAAAAATCACTTGTGCACTTGCTAGTCATTGATGTATGTTGTGTTTCTCAATTTAAATATAGCTAGAACTTTAAAGAACCATATAATAACAAATTACTGATAATGGGGAAATCGTTAGTGCCTGACTTCATCTCAAATTTCTTATTGACTCCTCTGAAGATCTCTGCTGATTTGCCACCAATAATACTGAAAATATATACATTCCTTATGTCGTTTGACAAAATCAAGTTAAATCTGGTTTACAGGTTCAAACAAAGGTGCATTATATAATTAATTAAAATATTTTTGATTTTTGTTTTTTGATTTTGTATTTAGTCCATTTCTCTAGGAGTTTTAACCAAACTGAAATCAAACTTGTATGGTGTTACCGATGTCTTAAATTGTAGATGACATTATCAAAGTAGGAACAGAAAGTCAATAAGTTCCAAGATGGAAACAGCTTCATACTTCACCCATCCGAGGCATTGGTCCTTTAAGGATGAAAATTAACTCATTCACCACTGAAATTTCATAATGAACTATTCCAACCTTTGAATTGGAAGAGTTCAAATGTGTCTTCAGGGGTGAATGAGTTAATATACATTTTATTTCCAATGGATTAGTTTGAGTTCATGTCCATAATCTTTAATTTATAGTTTGTTTACATTTGATAGAATATTGTTATTGGCATTAAGTTATTAACATATGCATAAATAGGAATTGGTCATTTACACATGTATATATATATTTATACGCTTAGACCTGGGATGACAGATGTACGTTGTTAACACTGGGGGTGCCAGATGATGGCAAATTTATTGTACATTTCTACAAGATACATTCCTGTGATATTTATTTTAAAAATAGATTTTGTATATAGGATAGTAGAGTATTTAAATGCAGAATGTTCATGTGATATACAGTAGCTCATTGTTTACATGTACAATGGTACAGATGTTATGTACTATGTAAATGCATGTATGATGGACATGTGCCTAGATATTAAATCAAATGTACATGTTAAGATAGTTAAATGACATTAATACTTTTTAATAAAAAGAATGCTTCAAAACCTTCATTATTGTGTTATTTATTGCAGACATAAAAAACCACTATCTCAATGTATATCACCTGCAGATATTTCTAAACATTTTCTTTAGGTTGGTAAGTATGGATTATGAGAAGTTCTTTTTACACAACCAATACAATTTTGTATGTGATGTTTCGATGACTAGTACGATATGTACACTGTCACCTTCATCAGACAAATAACCAGTGAAGCGTATGCACACAAAGGAGTAAAATGTGAACGAGTTGTCCATAAAGTCGATGTCGAAGTTGTGTAAAAAGAACTTCTCATAAACCACCTGCAGATACATGTACATAAATTGTGTATTGTACGGGCCCATCTGTAGCTATTAGGTTTCCTCATCAGTTAAAATATTAGACTCTAGGCAAGCACATTTGACATCAACATTTGACCTTGACCTTAGGATAAAAGTTCTTAAGATAGTCCACATGTTTTGGTTAAGACTGGTATGTCTAGAAATTTCCATTAATATATATTCTGTACTGGAAATAAGAAAAAATACATTTTCGGGAACTGCTACATTGTATGACCTCAATTAGTGACCTTGAATGGATGATTCCAAGCAGCTCATGCCACATCTCCTTCTGATGGCTCAGTTGTGTATGATAATTCATCAAAATCAGATTCTGTCAATGAGGTCAAAATGCCAAGGCGGTTGTCAAGTTCCCTGAGAAACATAAAAGTGAAACTTTGATTTTACATATTTCCAAACTTATGAATCTTATTGAAGATAAGAGAGATAAAGGCTTGAGAAATTTGTTGAAATTTGTTTCATATAATGAAAATGCAATCCCATTTTTTATAGAAAATATCCTTGCATGATATTGTGTTTAAAGATTTAAAATTCAACAAGTATTAGTCACATCTGTGTCATTTTGTGACTTTAAGCGCCTGCAATTTCTGTGTTTGAAATACTGGTAAAAGAAAAGTTTAAAACATATCTTGTTATTCTAGTTAAACACAACGTCTTTCAAAAGTCACACCTTGTTAAACTACTTTAAAAAATCAAACTGTATTTCCGCTCGATATTTGCAAGAATATGTAAGGAAATTAGACGTTTTCTTGCATATTTGACCGCTTGGCTTTTCCGTCTTTGAATATTGCAGAGTTATCTTCTCTTGTGAGCAGGTATTGATTGGTACGTCATTGGTTTGTGCGAGAAAATTACATCGTTTTCTCAAAAATTGATGACGTTACTCTCACAAACCAATGACGTAACAATCAATACCTGCTCACAAGAGCAGATAACTCTGCAATACGCAGACGGAGAAGTCAAATGATAGATAATAAATATAACCAATATATTTACAAGTTGTCTATTTTAATGAAAAATACTGTTTGTTAAATTAGTGTTTTTAGATTTGGCTATGTGGCACCTTGCCATCTACTCCAAGCAATGTTGTGCACAGTTTTGTGTATGCCATTATGCTAATTTCCCTCTTCCCTCTTCACAGCAATTGACTTCAAGTAACAAAGATGTACAAAGAAATTCATGTACGCAGTTGAATGAGTTTTTATAAATGTACAACATAACCTGTGAAAATCAATAATATGGATGGACAATTCTTTTAAACATGTCGTGAAAATATATTTCATGTAAATGATATAACAAACATGTTACAGTATTCAGTTAAGTAACAAGCAATAACATTATAAATAATATAAATATTGTTTGTAAGAAATATCTAAAAATAACCCGTACATAATGAACAGTACATTTATATATATATAATTTTTACAAACAATTAATAAAAATTGGATTGTAAAAGTGTAACTTCTATGCAATAACCAGAACAAATAATAAACATATTCAGAATAATTGAATGTATGAAGTTACAAAGTAATATAAAAAGGTATCACATTAATAATATTTATATTTATGAACTTTTAAATATATTAGGTAAATTGTACATCATTATGAAGTGTTGATTGAAACATTTCTGTAATTTACTAATTAGTAAATAGTATTTGTTACAAAAGTTTACTTCACAAATGCACTGTACATTTGATACAATGTATTAATGTTTGGCAAGATGTTTATTTGTTTGTAATTTTTTTTTTTTACCATACTATATTTTACAATCTGTTTAAAATATGCTGAAAAGAATGTTAATTCCCGAAGGTAGAATAAAACTATGTAAAAACAGGATTAATTAGTACGTTGGCGGTAATGGTAACTGTACTTCTGTTTGTCTGAAAGGTTGGATTTTACATGATGTATTATAAATTTTTCATAAATTCCTATTTATTTCATATCAACTTTAGAGTAAAGTTAAACATTCTAAAACTTGAAGATTTGGATTTGTGCACGTTGTTAATATATAAAAAAATCAATGTAGCCAAGTATAACTGCCCTACATACTCGCAATAAAAAACGGGATGGGGAGAATGTACTACACACATGGTGTAAAGAAGCAATTATGAAATGAATGATAAAGGTTATAAAAGATGTACATTTCAAGCACTGTAGGTACTGTGGACACCTTAATAAATTATCTTAAAACTGAAATACTCTGGGTCTATCATAATTATATTGTCATTTTCTTACCATTTAATTAGAAATATAAATGCATCACATGTACTTTTAAACTCAAAAATTAGAGCTGATTTTTTCTATTTGCTATATATTTCTCTCAATTATATGAGATTTTTTCTGTATGTAACATTCAGTTCTTTCAGTAAACCTCTGATGACTTTTCAATGTTTAACTTCAGTTCACAGAAGTTGTTGCTCAAAGTATTTATCTCTGAAAGCAGCAGAGAAATCCGTTCCATCTCTGCTTGTTAATGATGTCTCCAAGTGGGTTTTTTGAGACTTCCTTCCAGTTGCCTTTTGATGTGATGTCTACAACATCCTCACAGGAGTCAATGATGATCTTGGGAATGATGTCCTTCAGATCAACAATCTCAAAGAAGTTGTTCAGCTTCATTTTCATGATCTGCAGAAATATAGAAAACAGAATAACAATCTTAAGTAACATTTTTTTGGTAACAGATTTTTAAACATTTAGGTCTCTAGTTCTTGGTAGCAATTTGAATGTTAGCCTTATCTGGAGGCTATCACCAAGGTAATAACCTGCATATTCAGTGGCTGTTGCTACCTGCAATACCTTATTCTGCCTATTTCAATTTCATGGTTGAAGCGGGTTGCTTTGGAGTGTATTAATGCAGAATTTTATTTGATGTCAATTAGGAATGCATGGAATGAGTTGTCATTAATTTGATATGGCGGAGCCACAAATCTTTAAAATACAAGGTGGTTAAACATGTATAGGCTAATGAGAGTTTTGAAAGTTTTGTTGAAATCCATCTAATATTGTTAAAATAGGCTGGGCAAGGCTTTATAAGAATCAATCTGATTAAAACGAGATCTTTAATTTCACTCTGATACTCTACATTTCAGTCAGTTGACTTAAACGTAGAGCATCAAAGTGGAATTAAAAATTCTGGTTTTAATCAGATCGCTTTAGGACATAACATGAGGTCACAAATAAACAGGTTTACATAGAGGGTAAAACAAGCAGAAAGTTTCATATCAATATGCACCGTAAGTCAAGTATCAGTATAGGAACATTAAAATGCGCCGCAAGAAGCTACCCTAAGCTTTCCACTGGTGTCGACAACTATATAAACTATAATAATAGATGGCCTACTTAACGAGGAATAGTTTAGACAAAAGATTCTGCTTCATGCAAAAAATGATCACATTAAGAACTGTAACTCTTTAAAGTTTAAAAAATGGTTGAAACAACATGACAGACAACTTGACGCCAGTATACTCTCTAACTCTGCTCGACTCCAGTATACTCTCTAACTCTGATTGACTCCAGTATACTCTCTAACTGTGCTCGACTCCAGTATACTCTCTCCCTCTGCTCGACTCCAGTATACTCTCTCCCTCTGCTCGACTCCAGTATACTCTCTCACTCTGCTCGACTCCAGTATACTCTCTCCCTCTGCTCGACTCCAGTATACTCTCTAGCTCTGCTCAACTCCAGTATACTCTCTCACTCTGCTCGACTCCAGTATACTCTCTATCTCTGCTTGACGCCAGTATACTCTCTAACTCTGCTCAAGTCCAGTAGGCTCTCTAACTCTGCTCAACTCCAGGATACTCTCTAACTCTGCTCAACTCCAGTATACTCTCTAACTCTGCTCAACTCCAGTATACACCCTAGCTTTGTTATTATAAAAACAAAATTTTGCTCATCAAAAAAGGTTTGATGTGAAGAACCCTCTCTGGTGCCAACCAACAACTGTCAACCAAATCAAGGCCCTCTCACTGAAGCACAGTGTCAGAGGTGTTTACAACTTACTGGGCAAATGTGGTCTAGCAGAGACTTTGTGGCTTTGTATCTGAACACACCTGGAAGGTAGGGCTCTGAAAGAAAAAGAACAATCAAGTTTAGTTGTCATTAAAATACATGAAAAATAAAAAAATAAATAAATCTACAGTAGAGTACGATCAAACAACAATATATACAAATAAAACACAGGGGCTAATGAAGTGACCAAAACTTGATTAGGGATCAAGATCATCCCAAAAAGACTATCCAAAACTCCATCATTAGCATTGTTCATGGCCTCATCATGTTTCCTTAGAAGAAAATGTTTTAAAATTGACACAATGGACTCCGAACACAATTACTTTGAAACTGAGCAAATCTTTTAGCCTTTCACTTGGCAATCAATAGGTGAAATATCATTACTGTATAGTGTATGCCTGGTGGTTCTCAGTTTGTTAAAATTGTTTGAAGTTTTGAACACAACTAATTCCTTTGATCTATGTATTTAAAGGTCATTTCTTGGAACAAAGACTAATAGCCCTTCACATCAGCAAGCATCATGGCAAATATCATTGAATCCAGGCAAAGTATGTTTTTTTCTAGACATTTCTAGAAAAAAAAAAGACAAATGACACACCATCACATAAGTTCACAGACTTGACTTTGGTGCAAGATCAACCATTTGTTTTGCATTCTTTCATTGTTACCTGAGACACGTGAATTGATATCATTTCAGTTAAAATTATCATTAATAGCGTTGAACAATAAACATTTACCAAATGATAATATTACCGTTCTTGTCGGTGATGAGAAGATTTCTCCACGAATTAACACGTTCTTTGTGTTTCTGGCGAAGTTCCTGATCCTCCAATTCAGGAGAGCACTGTACCCAGCTCTTGGTCATTGACACATCACGCATATGCAGGGTTGAAATATCACAGCCTGTTCAAACAGACATATATATATAAATATATCAACTTAAACATTGCAACTAATGATGTATTTTTACCAAACGATGAATAGAATGACAAAATTTTTGTCCTGACAGTGATTTTGCAGTCTTTATATTTGTGAGTTAAATTGCATATTTTGTATTTCAGGCCACATCCTAAATAAAAATTCATAAAGAAAAATAAAGAAATATATATAAAAGAAATGACAAAAATGACTACTTCATTTTAGTGAAGTTCTAAGTTACTCTTGACATTTAATATATATATCAGATAACATAAAAATAGACATCCCTGGGTAAGCATCCAAAAAGACTTTAAACTCATTCACCACTGAAAACACATTTGAACTCTTCCAATTCAAAGGTTGGAATAGTTCATTATGGAATTTCAGGGTGAATGTGTTCATTAAATTATAGAAATTTTCTTTTTACATTTGGATCGACAAAAATAATGTTTTCATTCAGGGATCAATTTTAAGTCATATAAATGTTTGATTATAATAACCAATACAGAGTATGGTAAGTAATAACCAAAATAGATAAGTAGATCTGATACAAACAGATATACACTTACATGTCTTGGGTGAGGCAAGGAATTGTCTCCACTTAGAAGGGAAAATCTCAGTCCTGTTGGCAGGACCAAGGCACAGCCGTGGCAAGTGTAGCTTTCTGTGGCCTATCAATATGTATAACATTTCACTATTAATATACCAACAAGACTTTAATGATGTCTCTAAAATAGTTGAAGCATTTTTACCTCAAACTGTACCAATTTTGAGATTTATTTACAACACTGTATGAACATAAGCAATCCCTTTCTTGGCCTTCTGGTTTGATACAAACACAAAAGGGACTAGTGGCTATACCTGTGGACCATCATCTACATCCAAACATAAATACACGAGTGGACACTAAAAACAGTCTGAACTTTAAACAGCAAGTTACCAACACTGACCCCTATAGGAACTCATTCTCTCAACGAACAACGAGACTAGAATTCCCTACCCAAGAACACTGTGTGCACTGAAACCGTGGAATCCTTTAAACAAAGACTGAAATCACCCTAAACCATAAATGCACTCCTCCAACCCGGAAGTTTATACTCAAGATTGAGGCCTTTCCTTTGATACAGATACAAAAGAAGCTTACCTAAATCAAGTAGTTGTTCTGGAGAGTTTACCTAAAACAAGTAGTTGTTCTGGAAAGCTTACCTAAAACAAGAAGTTGTGTTGGAGAGCTTACCTAAAACAAGTAGTTGTTCTGGAAAGCTTACCTAAAACAAGTAGTTGTTCTGGAGAGCTTACCTAAAACAAGTAGTTGTGCTGGAGAGCTTACCTAAAACAAGTAGTTGTTCTGGAGAATGCTCAGCTGTTTTGTCCTTCATATTCTCTGTAGAAAGAAAACAACCAAACAGAAAATATAGAAATCATATATTCAATATAGTATCCAAAATATATGTTAATTCAGCATACTTAATTTATTCAAACAATTACTAAGGGATTACACAACAGGCATAACCTACATAAGTCTTCTACCATTGCGGTTACAGCATGTAACACATATATACAGATAGTTATACAGTGGTGGAGATGGACAGGTGATACAAACTGATTATTACAGTATGACTGATTTTAAGAATAGTGAATTGAATATTGTTTAAATTTATTGAGGTTTGAAGAACGGTAATTGGATTGAAAGAAAGTTTAAATAAAAGGAGGCAATTAAAAACATCCACATAAACACTTCCACGTTTGAGTTGATCAGTGCCCTGTATCAAAATGTACAAAGCCTGTTATAATGAATCTTTAAAGACTATTGCTTCAGATAATGTCTGTTACAATATGTGATTGACATTTTATTTGTTTCTATAAAGACTATTGCTTCAGAAAAAGCCCATCCTTCAGTGATATATTATATGTAGGAGAAAATGGCATAACGTACACTTGTGTGTTCCTTATTATTTTAGTAATCCTCTGTAATGTTTAACTTTCTTTTAAGTGCACGAGAGCGTGAATGCAAGAAGTGTGCGTGTGCTTGAATGTATGTAAAATAGGCATGTGATGGGCCATTCAGTTACAGCCAGTGCGGTAGAAACGAATTTTCGAGAAAGGATGGAATGAAAAGGAGAAAGACACAAAGCACGGGACGTGACGAACTGTTGAATAGTTGAAAGTATGGAATAGTGCCAGGATATCACTGCGCTGACTGTGCTGGATGGTTCCATTTTCATGACCAAATTTCAAAATATACCATAATTTGTAAATAAAAGTAAGAATGAATGTGTGCATTATATGTTGAATATTGAGATGTACATTATAATTTATAAACTGCAATGAATAAGTAACATTCTCTCTCTCTCTCTCTCTCTCTCTCTCTCTCTCTCTCTCNTGCATTTTTTGGCAATAAAATATGTTTAAACAAAAAAAAATGGAGAAGTAAAAAATAAAACATGGAGTTCCTTGTTATTTTTATTTATTTGCTAAAATTGCGGTTGAAATAAATGACTTATTAGCATGTTTTATAATGTAAATGGGATAGTACCAATGACTTTTCAATACTAACATCTACAACCTTAACAGTGACAGTGACTCACCTGCATCAATTTCTGCAATAGCCTCTCTTGTCACGTCCACACACATTTCATGCACTATGGCCTCGAATTCATCTAAGTAAGTCATTATAATCTGCAGAAAGCAGAGAAAACAAATGTACATTCTATTACGTAATGGCATACAGGCATCAGAGTATTTTTGTAACACAAAAAGTATTTTCACAATCGATGTGTGCTAAGTGTGATTATTCTAGTTGCATAATATTTTATGCACACGTTTACGTTCGTTTAATAGACGTATTGAATAAAAGAATAGTATGGACATTTATTAACTTATTATCTTTGGAATTATCAGTACTCACTGTGAGTAGGCAAAAAAAAAATGGCAAAAAAATCCAATTTTAAGAGGAATACATTTATGTGTGCTGTGACCCATAGCATTTGGGTATCTCAGACATTTGTAACGAACCCCTGACCCTGTGAGTAGGCCTAGGGTTTCAGAAGCAGAAATTCTGTCAAATGACAACAACCAAACTTACTGTCCCAATCGAAGATAAACATGGCACTGTATGCATACTTACAATTTATTGACGTGATAAGCTTAGGCCTACAATTTTTCTCGCAAAACGAAGATTCCCGCTCGTAAACTTCAGTGACAACTTTGCGCTCGCAATCGATGGTTGCTATACACAAACAATGATGACGTCATAAACAGGAAAAGTTTCAATCGGGAACTGTCGGCACTTTCCGTAAACGATTTCTCAATCGTTTACGGAAAGTGCCGACGATTTCCGATTGGTTATAAGTTTCATTGGATTGCCTGGCGGACAATAGACAAACTACATACGTCAGCCAATCCAGTCTCATCTTCGCTAGCCAAGGGTTACGATCCGGTCCGATCGTTCCGGATCGTAACCGTGGCTAGCGAAAATAATCCAGTCTAAGAATTTATTAAATCGCACTGAAAGCTTCGAAAATAACAGCATTTAAAAACTAATTAAGTTTTTTTCTCCATAAAGTCGGCCATAGGCCTAATGTTTAACATAACATGCATCTTTATACATGAGGGTTGTAATAGGTTTCCGCGCGTTATATATTTCCGCGCCGTCATTTCTTAAGCTGTATTACTACACGAGGATATTTAATATGGTTTGGCATCGTCTGTACCTTGACAAAACTAAATAAAAAAAATAGCAAATATTTACAACTTTGAGGATTTAGTTGGTTGAGCGAAAAAGGAAAACTCAATTATATAATTACTAAATGGAGAAGTTACTTTTGGGAGGGTAGAACTAGAGACGTATAATACATGTATTATACGTCTCTGGTAGAACTGAGAAAACCATGACCTCACTTCTTTCTAGTTTTGCGAACTTTCTGTAAACCGAATTGATGTCATGCATGCGCGTAACACACTGACAACTTCACATGATGCATATTGACTTTCGTATTGCTGTAATACAAGAATTTATTGCACTATCAATTTGGGGTAGGTTCGGACTTACCCCAGACTGCCTGTCCGAACTTCAGCTATCCAATCCTCCGACACAAATAGTTAAATGATTCTTCAAATACGGACGTGTTTTCTCTTTTGTTGTTATTTCATGAAAGGCATATACAGATGAATTGATATACTGCCCAGAACGACTTACAATAAAATGGACCGAACACGTCCCGGTCTCGCCTACCTGAAACAAAAATGTTAATACATGTCATTCCTGACCAAGTCTTTTTGTAGTTTCCCACCCGTACTCGAGTATTGTATGCAAATGAGGCCACATCTCATCGCCTTTCTTTTTCCACTGCTTTAGCACAAAAGAGTTTGATAACTTGATAACGTATCATCACGGAATTAGATTAGATCTTAGTCCGTGGTATCATTGACCCTCCCTGGAACAAGGTTGTCCCATTCATTAAACAAACATACACGACACGATACGTTTCATGAGAATAAAATTGAAAGCGTAACAATTATATTTCGATATGACAAACACAAAATTTAATACTTTCAACTGCCGACAGATTACCATTGTGGAAACAGACCTCACTTAAGAAAAATGCTGTTGTTATAATGTTATTGCATTTTTTTACAATAATTAGCACTGTGGTTACAAGCTTACCGAGGGGATATGTGACACTGGATTGTGGTTTGAATTTAATGTTGTGGTATTGTTTCATAGTGACTGTTTGTCTTTGCCAAGTTATATGTTGGGATATGCAAGCGTTCATGTTTCTGTCTTGAAAAGGGGCGGATTGTCCTGAGTTTGACAAATCCTTTGTCTGCACTGTCGTTTCTACTTCTTTGCTTGTATATACTTCCTGCGTGTCGTATTTTTTTTTTATTCATACATTGACAAACAATGCCTGTGTATAGCGTTTGCATGTTATTTTAGTGGTCGAAATATTTGGCGATTTCCCCTTAAAACTCTTACTTAAAAATTTGGCCATTTTATTTGGGTATTTGTCACAAACCTGACTTTTTTGCAAATTTAATGGTAAAGCTGTTATTGTGGTCTTTAATGGGTGCTTGCCTTCTCCCACTGCTGAAAATAGAAGAAAGCAAGCCCTTGTTTTTCACCTCGAGCATACTCCCTGCTTTCCAAGCCGCAGTGCTTGCTGTTTCCTCCTCGTTGTTTTTGTCTGTATTCCTGTCATACTGATCTATGTATCCCGAAGTCCCTCAGCGTCATAACAACCAGCCTTTATTTCTCCACTATGAATTCATCGTCGTTCTACTTCAATATGGCTGTACGTCAAGTTCTGTTTAACTGTTGTACGGGCCAACTTATGTGAAGCTTGATGAAACTCCAAGTTTCTTCCTCAGATACCATTTCAGCATCATCGTGAAGCCCTCCACTGATGAATAACCTTACAGGTTGGGGGAGAATAGGCCTTCTGGTGTATACCGCTACATGCTGTCGTGAGAAGCGACTAATGTACATGTGCTCCCTTGTAGAATCGGTCGTTTCTTCCACAGGGATCTGAGGATTTGTTACAGCTATATTTGGACCTAAACTAAGGTGTTCAGAGTAATTTTCAACTTTCGGTAAAAATGCCACCCCCAATGATGTCCATATACATATAAATATCATCACTGCATGGGGTTGCATTTTTACCAAACGTCGATCTAAACCTCTAAAACAGGTAAAATAACTCTGAACACCTTAGCTTGGGTCCAAGTATAGCTGTTACAAATTCTCAGGTCCTTGTGGTTTCTTCTGCTCAGAAGACATCGAAGAAAACCATAATTAATAAGTTGCCCCCAACCCTTGGGATGTACATAATTTATTATCTCACTGTCCTACTCTTTCTTTACGGCGGTTTTTCTCTAGGCACTCATCATTAATTTAGTAACTGTTGCGAGGACTTTAACCCCCAAACAAAGTTCCACAGTTGACGTTGGTATTTCATACGGTAGCAGCAGCCGTCTTAGCGTTGGAAGCCACGACTAATACTAATCCCTTCCATCCAATAGCGCATTTGTGTTTTTGTTATTCTTGCTGTCACCGAGTGCGTCACAAAGCATTGCCCAAGTCACTGGATGAGACTGCTAGTGATTGGAGGTATCTGTTCTTCCTTGACCTTGACTACAAATTGCCGACCATAACATTAACGGCTCTATTTATACTTCAGCTGTACCCATATTTCTGCTTCAGTCATAACTGTGATGGCTATCTAATGTGATTCCCCTACTCAAGGTTGATGGCCTGGAATGGAGAAATGGACATTTCATAAATTCTAATTTGTATACCATTTTCTCATGGTATCTCTTACTTATCAATATTTATGTAGTTTGTTACCAAAGTTAATAGACTGTCCAGTTCACATTTTGTCTTCCGGATATATGTAGAGGGGACTTTTGTTTGCCGGATATATAATTTATTACTGAGTTATTTTGAACTGTGGAGTAATGCCAGTTTATGAAAGATGGAAGACGAGTGGAATCAATGTACACAGTGGAGCCTGACTGAACCTACACAATTTCTTTAAAGACATCCAGTGATATAAGGTCCCGAAATAAAATATACGATTTAGTCGGAATGCCAAGCATGAAGACAAACAGCTAACTACTTTACTAAAGGATGGTCTGAGGAGGGTATCCAACGACATTAATGAAGTCAGTTACACATCGACAGTAATTATAAGAGAGTGGTATGCATAGGGCAAATATTGCTTTGACCATTGCAATTCGTGAAGAGGTTCTTCTGGAGCAAAGGGGTTTTAAAGGTTGGACTGCCGGAAAAAATATGTTGGGAAAGCGTACAGCGATCCAAGAACAGGAGAAGCTCCGTCCAAGGCAGTAGCTGGGATTCAAATCGTGTGTAGGCACTTGAACAATTGGCTGATAAATGTGTATTCTTTTTGTTTAACGACAACAGTTTAAAGTTTAATTAAAATCAATTGATAGCTATACCAGTTGCTTTTTATGATTTAATATACAAAGTAATATATCAATGAGTTGTAATGATTTAAGTGTGAGGATTTAAGCAGGAGTTTTTTTAGACCAGGTGTTCCGGAAGGGTAAGCGGCTTCTGCTACATCAATAACACGCAGTACATTTAGGTCAAATCAAAGAAATGTAACATCCACAAAGCGAGAACAAGAATAGTGACAGAAAAACGTTACTGATAAGCATAATCAACAACATCGACCAGCATATCACACAAAGAAATAGCATATTTCCCTATTAGATTGTGAAAGCGACCATAACACTCAGCGAACTTTTGAATATCGACCGAATCAACAGCAACATGGGGTGGTAGGGAAATTACTGTCAAAAAAGAGAAAGTTCATAATCGGAAATTCAAAATGATCCTGCTTTTCGTACAGCGTAGTTGTAAGAGGTCCCTTTAGATCATGTAATGAGTAAAGATCAAGAAAGAGCCTGTTGTGTCCTTAATTTCAAGCGGTATGGTTTATAAAAAATGACGCAGCAAATGAAGTTCTTATGTAAAGACGATAAATCGTCGATAAATCTGAATGTAATATTAAAGGACTTGGCTAGGATTTTTTTTCGTCTTGATTGCTTATCAATAAATTAAGCCTCGTATGAAAACTAAACAGTCGGCCAGAGGAGGCGCAATTTCTTCCCATAGGAATGCCTAGAGTCAGCATACTCGTAGAAAGTCTTTCCACCGAACTTAACATAGACACTGTCAACAGTCGCTCAATTATTCTCACAACTTCGTCCCCTGTATATATATTTTTCAGACTGTACCATTGGAGAGATTCAATGTAATAAGAATAATTTCCCATGGTTGCTTTATTATCCAAGTGAGCGACAGGCCCTATGTACCTCTGGATTTTGAGAAGAGGGTGATCTAGATTGATCAACTGTTCTTTTGAATTCTTCAAAACTCACAATCTGTTTATTTCACTTATCGTGTATAGAAAGTCACACTACGACTCTAACCCTAATTAAGTGGTACTAATAATGGTACAAAAATGTTTTCATATTGTCTTGGTTGAGTAACAAGATATGGATTCTGGTAAAATTTCGGAATCCAATACAAGCGAGGTAAAGATCTGTATCCTTATCATTAATGGGCATTCGAAAAGATAGTAAAACAGTAGCGTGATAAGCTAGTATTTCGTTTTTCGGAGGTTATGAAGTGTATAGGAAGGGTTAAATTGGTTATCAAGCATGCTTAGTTCTGAATGGTCAACTTGTCATAACCTAGCTAGGAGCCTACCTCCGACTGAAATCCTATGAGTGCAAAATCAGTGTAGGGTTGGGCATGAGAGTTCAAGAATGACGCCTTACTTCGAGTAAAGGAAAGGAAGGTCATGCTTTCGGGAATACACAACAGTACATTCATATACTGTCAGGATGTGTGGAGCATATCAATGCATTAACCAGGTTTATATAGCAGCTCTGCAAACACTATTACATCTAATGTGGATGAAGTGACTATTCTCACCTCCAGTCCCTGCCAACTTGTGTAGAAAGACCAACAGGCATTCGACAGGTCGAGCCAGAGCACTGCTGTATCGCCTTCCTTTCCTCCCTATAATATGGGTGAGGAGATACTGGATAGTCAGTCACCAGATCCACAATGTATGTGAGTCAGAGCAGCTGCTATAGATATGGTTGTTGAATCCGTCAACATAACATATTTTATGAAAACATAAGGGTGACATCAAAAAAAAGATGTAACACCTTTAAAGACTGAGAGGCGATGACTTGACCGGCACATGTTAAACAGGCCAAAACGTAAATTAAAGTCTCGTTTCTAAGACAGGCAAGGTGAAGGATTTTTTTTTACATTTTAAGATCTGCAGAGATGAAATACTGTACCAACCATGGGTAGTATATAGAGTCTTAAGCGATTTGACAACTTCTTGAATTATAGGAACCGTTTCATAAAGATGAAGAAATTGGACATAGGAGTGGATGAAAGCAGTTTTGGGCTCTCAAGAAATTCAAGACCTGAACATTCTTGTTGCAATTGCTCATCTTAAATATAAACTTTAATACTTTACAACAATTATGGAATAAGTTATATCAACTTATATTACCCAGTAATAAGTCTTTTAGGTCTAAGTGTTAGCGTTCAGGGGGAGGTAACCGGAGAAAACCCACGTGGTCGGGCAGGTGATCCAATACCTTTCATGTCTGATCGGGGAATTGAACCTAGTGGACTTCGTACAGTGTAAGCGAGTTATTCACTACGGCACCAAACCACCCTAGCTTACTTCAGCGGAGGAGGATCAGTGGATACTGGTAATAATTGTCGAGCTTACTTCGAACAAGCAGCAGCGAAACTGAAAATACAGCAGCCACCTTAGTCAGTGACAGAGACATACAGTGTAACTGGTTTGGCAGGTGATCAGGTTGAGGAACACTATTGACGACAAGGTCCAGGGAGCCGGAGTCGAGTTCAATATGAACAGGCCAGGAATGGGATACAAAACGAGCGGTAAAGTGGAGATTGTAGGGACTGGAATAAGGGCATCTAGGGCTGGGAACAAAACCTAGATTGGCTAGCAGTAATAGGTAGGACACAGGCACTTGACTACGGCAGAGGTCAGAGCAGTTAAGGAATAAACTAGGTATAGGAACGAGCTCTCAGTACTAGACAACATGGTATACGTATAGTGGACCCCTGCACTGGGAAGGCGTTGGACATCATCAACTATCATGGATAATATCTAGAAGATGGAAGGCTTCAAAATACCTCATGAAGGTGACATTCGATGTGCTGACAAGCCAATAGAACATAATATGTATAAACTTTGGCATAAAGACAACACTGAATGTACCGTGTGAATGACCTGCCAACACCATACACGGTTGCGCTTACAGACAGCAGATATAATTATATGATAACTGTTTATTGATTGGATAATTAGATATTGCTACAATATCTGACAAGATATGAGATTTATTATGTCAACTTCTGACTGGCCCAAACTATTGGATTTCAACATCTTAGGCTACTTAAAAGGAGTATGCTGTACTTTGAACATTTGGCGTAAATATTTTAAATCATAAAACAAATTACTTCCACTTCGACTTAAATAAATTTTATCATACGAACTACATCCGAAACACATGGTACACAGAATAAATACAATGTAATAATATTTCCTTTATTATCAAGGAACAAATACAATATTATTTCTTTCATAAGGCTTTCACAGCAATTTATATCTGAACACATAATACTGACATGTATACAATAATTTTCTTATGATGTAAAAGTGACGTTTTTCTTCAAATTTATACACTGATCTCAAGGTTGTTTAGAATCATTCATAAGTCCCAAATTTGAATACAGTACATGATACTGTGAATTAAAAACTTCCACAATATTTTATTTCAAAAAAAGTTCAAACACTAGATATATTAAAGTAGAAAGAATAGATGCTGTCACATAATTATAACACAGCAGTTCTCTAAGAGGCAGTAACAGAAACTATATACAGATCAAAACAACCAAGATTGTATTTTATAGATGACCACTGATAAACTTATAATTATTGTCTAAGAAATAATCAATATGGTGGAAATACAATCGAATATATAATGAAGATGAGGAAATTATAGAAAAATAGCAGACTTGGCCCGAGTTGATTATTTTTTCTAGTATTTTAAGCCCCCAAGTTCAATATTTCACCACAATAGACAAACATACGTTGACTATATACTGTATTTATCCTCCGAAATGCCCAGGGGTGTTACATATAAACTCTGCCTCAAAGTAAGGAGGTGGGGAGGACAATGATAAATATAATTTGTAAGCATTTCTACTGAACTGCAATATGTATGGGTGGGCTTATAACCAGATAGATACGGTACTGTCATATATTATTCAGTGCCTATAGGGCAATATGACCTAGATCATCTAAATAATTAAATTAAGGAACATGCATGGTTTGTTGGAAAATGACTAACGCATGTGCATGTATGAAATTCTGAAGCATTGTATTACCGATCTGGTAAAGACTACACATGTATTGTCCCTATTTGGTGAGGATTGCAAATACATGTACGTGTACCACATTACTACACCATGGTGACCATACAATGGATTACTACTTGATATCTGATGAAATCATATAAAATAGCTATGCCAATACACAACGCTTTCAGCCCAATGCCACAAAGAGGTGTCAGGTCTATGGTGAGCCCACAAATGATTGCCTTGTTTCAAATCATTAACCTCATGTTCTATAGAAAAAATGCCAAAAGGTTTTTAAAACTTGGAAATCAAACAATCTTTGAACCCATATTTCAATTTTCATTTTTTAGAATTGATATGTTTTCAAGTAGATATCGGTACTTCATCAGTGTTCTACTTTGGCAAGTCAATATTTTGATGGAAGCCCACTGCTTAAATAAACTATATAAAAATGTATACTGTTAACAATTACACATGAAATATACTGAATACAAAGTATTCTTTTGTTTATATTTTCTAATGCAAGAAACTTATGGTCCCATGTACAAGAAACAAATAAATGTAGGTAAATTGTATAATTTATATGTAAATGTAACACAAATACTCTTTACTTGAACATTGAGAAAGGCATATGAAGTAAAATTCAATATATTTACAGCAAAAAAGGTTTACATTCACAAGTAACATACAAAACCACTTCAGGATACAATTAAGATGAAAAATAAGGACTACTATTTGATGTGAATTGAATGATAAATAACATTTTAAGAAATAGACTTACTCTTAAAAAACTTCTTTCTCCCCGGAGGATTCTAGATCTGGGGAACTGATTTCCTACACTCGATGAGTTCTGGTTGAGAACGGTTTACGGTGACCATAAGAACTGACCTGCTCCTGTGAGTATGTTACATTCATGTTCTTTAATGTAAATTTGACAATAGAAATCAGTTCTACTTAAGTTATCTGTTACAATAATCTTGATTCAATTTTACATTTGTCCTTTTGTGGAAAACTTTTGTATGAAAAAATGAACAATAAGCAAAAATTATGCTTAAAAAATAATATACAATTCTGAAATTCAAAATTGTTGAGTTTAATTTGTACATGCCTTATGTTTCATCAAGATTTGTCTATAAATAAAGACAGAAGAGTGACACACGAGACTTGATTCAGCCGCAGTTATCTCCCCTTTCGTTCAAAGCTTCAAAAAACTGTACAAATAGCACCAGAATACACTATAGTACAAATAAATAAACAACCCAAGCTTTATGATACGACTCATCCCACCTCTAAATGAATCGTGAAACTTGATAAATTCCTTGCGAGACATTGAAACCAGGAAGGCTCCATCATGTTTGCCTCATTTCCTGTTAGTCAATTCGCTCACATGATCACAGCGATTTTGTGGGAGTAGTGACCTATATGGCTGATGTCTGTACATGCTGTCATGACATTGTGTTAAAACAATGTGATCAAGTTATATCTCTTTGAAGCGGAGGCCTGTTCATAGAGTTCCTTTTGATACAATCGGTCAGCCACTCAATACCTTCATGTACTCCATCACTACAACAGATAGTAAAGTCCGAGTTTAAGATAAATTTTATAATATTATTAGATGTACCATAGATACAGGCCTATTCTTAATTACGTAAAGACAGGAGGCCTATAATAAGACATCGCTGGATACCCACGGTTGATTTCGCTTCAGGACTCGCATGAGTGAGTAGCGAAGCGAAATCAGCCGTGGGTATCCGCCGATTTCAATATCAGAGAATTCAAACTAACAGTGAGATTAATACTGCAGTCATCTCTTTTTATAAATGCTTGTTGCCTGTTCATATTATTCCAGTGATTTGTAGCAATACCACAACTAGACTAGTGAGTTTACTTATAAAGCATTTTTGTCAAGTGATCTGATTGCAAAATAGGGAACAGCTATTCTAGAATTTGCATACAGATACCACTCACAATACAGTACATATCATGACAAGTACAACACTGAAGCAACGCATGTATGATACTGAAATAATCAACAGGGTGAAAATAAAAGATAAATTTCATTTAAAGATTTAAAGTTTTGTGTCATAAATAATTAAAACGGCACTTACCCTTTGAGGGCCGATGTGCCCAGCATTTTACAGTCTCTGTGACCAATGAGCGGAGCACTTGTGTTGAACACTTTTTTCACCTCTATCACCCGCATACAGCCCTGTCAATGAACAAAACTAACTTACGAATACATAAAGAATACATACAAGGGAGTGTACATCTAATACAAACCCAACTATCTAAGTAAAATTTCTCATTGGTCAAAGGTGTAAAAGTCATATAAACATAAGACCTGGCAAACTTTTAGATATCAAGAAAACAAATCTAACATTAAAAACTGTATTTTACACCACATACTGGTAACAAACTCTGGCATTCACTTCAAATCCAACAAGAGGCCCATGGGCCTTAGCGGTCACCTGAGTCCTACAGTATTTATTTTTGTTGTTGAAATATCACGTAAACTTAAGTTTGTCAGGACTTTGAGCTGATCTTTCCTAGACCGATTTTCAGTTAGATCGGCCTATTAGAACTTGTTTTTAAGTTTGAAATAGGTATTTTTAAAATAGCAACACTTCGTCAGGACCTTGAGTCGATCATTCCTACAAAGTTTCAGTTCAATCGGCCAAGCATAACTTGACTTTAAGTTTGAAATAGTTTTACAAAATGGCGGCCGTGTCAGCCATATTGAATTTCTGATAGACCCGCAAATTAACAACACGTTGTCAGAACCATGAGTCGATCATTCCTACAAAGTTTCAGTTCAATAGGCCTAGCAGAACTTGACTTTAAGTTTGAAATAGTTTTTCAAAATGGCGGCCATATTGGATTTCTGATCGACCCGAAAAATAACAACACTTGGTCAGGGAGATGTCAGTAACCTTCCCATGAAATATAAATGAAATCCCTTTGCCAGTATTTCAGCTTAAGTTGAAAATGTAAAATGTTAACGGACGACGGACGAAGACGGATAGCAGGTGACCTAAAAATGATATCAATATTTGCAGACACCAATATTTGAACATTTAAATGTCTTGCATAGAATGTTCAGCAGCAAATATGCTCCACAAGAAGCTATAGAAAAAGTTCCATTTATTGATAAACTAAGCGTTAAAACTACTTAGAAATGTAGAACACTGATAATTAATAGTTACTGTTATTGATTTAATTGCACTGTAGACAAAGGTTATGACCGATATCAAATACATCAAAATTACATCTGTTGTGTCAAAATCTAGAGAAATAGATGGAAATAATTAGGTGCTATTGGGTAAATGACAACGGTAGAAACAGTATATAATACGTTACATACTTCCAAATCCTGCTTATTTGCCAGAACAAGTATTGGCACTTCTTTTAGGGCATCGTTGATCACCATTTTATCTGGGGGGAAAAAAAGGAAAACAAAAACATAAAGTCAGTGATTACAGAATTTGACCTTTAAATGACTAAGAAATATAAAATATTCATATCATATGACCAACAGACTTAAACTGAGACCCTTTGTAAGTCAAGGTAAATTTAGGTGACTTCGGTATATATACATAATTTATAAGAACAACAATTTGTGTAATATTAGCAAGCTTATGAATGAGCTCAAAAATCTGGAGTGGTGCTCTAATCAAATGAGTTACTGTAAATGCTCAGCACCTGGTCATCATCGATACTCCAAGGGTTATGGTCACTTTTGCTCTCTGCACCCCTGGAATATGTCATGACAAAACCAAAGGTGCAGTGTGCGCCACCTTGTGTAAGATACAAGTAGTCTAGTCGTATCCTTTGATGTACATCAAAATAATCACAAGGAAGTGTATCGGTAAAATAGACAGGCTTTGAAGTCAGGTGTTGCTCCTCTGTAATATTTAAAGGACAGATAACAGCATACATGTAGTTATTGGTCAGGACTTTTTACCTAAGACCAATCAAATACCAGAAGCTACTTTTTGCCTTCAATTTTAGCATGACATTTCCAGTGGTGCAGAAAGCATAAGTGATTGTAACCCCTGGAGTATCGAGAATGTCTTATTGTCTTAACTCGTTGTTTTTAAAAGGGGATGAGTGCCTGGTCAGTGAAGAGCACTTCAATTTGATTCTGCTAATCTGAAGACCCACAGGATCTTTAACTACCTTGTGTATATCTAGGCTATATGTAACAGGATTACTAAAATGTAATGGTACAGACAATGATTTAAGTCTGGGAACTCTGAAATCTACTCACGAATCACTCAACTCAAACACTGTTGTGACTGTATCTCACGAATCACTCAACTCAAACACTGTTGTGACTGTATCCCACGAACCACTCAACTCAAACACTGTTGTGACTGTATCTCACAAACCACTCAACTCAAACACTGTTGTGACTGTATCCCTCGAACCACTCAACTCAAACACTGTTGTGACTGTATCCCACGAACCACTCAACTCAAACACTGTTGTGACTGTATCCCATGAATCACTCAACTCAAACGTACACTGTTGTGACTGTATCCCAGGAATCACTCAACTCAAACACTGTTGTGACTACATGTATCGCACGAATCACTCAACTCAAACACTGTTGTGACTACATGTATCCCATGAATCACTCAACTCAAACACTGCTGTGACTACATGTATCCCACGAATCACTCAACTCAAACACGGCTGTGACTACATGTATCCCACGAATCACTCAACTCAAACACAGTTGTGACTGTATCTCACAAACCACTCAACCCAAACGTACACTGTTGTGACTGTATCCCAGGAATCACTCAACTCAAACACTGTTGTGACTGTATCTCCCAAACCACTCAACTCAACCGTACACTGTTGTGACTGTATCCCACGAATCCCTCAGCTCAAACACTGTTGTGACTGTATCTCACAAACCACACAACTCAAACACTGTTGTGACTGTATCCCTCGAACCACTCAACTCAACCACTGTTGTGACTGTATCCCACGAACCACTCAACTCAAACACTGTTGTGACTGTATTTCACAAACCACTCAACTCAAACGTACACTGTTGTGACTGTATCCCACGAATCCCTCAGCTCAAACACTGTTGTGACTGTATCTCACAACCCACTCAACTCAAACGTACACTGTTGTGACTGTACCCCACGAATCACTCAACTCAAACACTGTTGTGACTGTATTTCACAAACCACTCAACTCAAACGTACACTGTTGTGACTGTATCCCACGAATCCCTCAGCTCAAACACTGTTGTGACTGTATCTCACAAACCCCTCAACTCAAACACTGTTGTGACTGTATCTCACAAACCACTCAACTCAAACACTGTTGTGACTACATGTATCCCACGAATCACTCACCGAAGGCTTCTTTAGATTCATCAATTCTTTCAAGGTCGGAGGAGTCAATAATATAGATTACAGCATGTGACTCTGCATAGTACTGAAAAACACATATTATAAATGTACTGGGGTAAATGATGGTCAACACAGATATGGAAAGTTTAGCAAAAGTAAAGGTAAAAGGGTAAAATAATGACAAAGTTATTGTAGATTCATTTTAGCCAGATTCTGTAACCCCCCTTCAAACACATTCATATTAAATATATTAATTAATCCCTTCAAAACATTCAGAAGACTAATCTTGCAAGGTGGAAATTTCAGGAATATAATTATAAGTGCCCCTCCCTCCTCTTCTGTTATTTTTTTTATTGAGAACCCTATTCAATCTTCAACTGCATAAACAGTGTTATTTAGCACTGTAGGTATATGTGAATGTTCTAAAATCATTGGAACACAAATTTTCATTTGATATCATATCTCCTTAATAACAGTGAATTATTTACAAAAAATAAAAGATTGAAATTGTGTCTCAGATGTTGGTTTAATGGATTCTGGGGCAGAAAAGCCTTCCTGCATCTTTTAGGACAAAACACAAACCAAAGTTATTTGTATACCTTATCCCACAATGACTGTAACTCCTCTTGTCCACCCAAGTCCCAGAAGTTCAGACGAACATGACCAATATCGATTTTTCCAACTGTAACAAAAGTATAAAAACATACTTAAATATAATATCAATACATATTACATGGTACATGGAAATATTTCGGCTTGAATAACTAAGTTTTGTATACATGTACTTATAAAATTTAATAAATGTAATGAACTACCTGTATGTGTACTTAAAATATTACATTTTGTGCAGCACTGCCAACATATAATACAGGCTTCATCTGATCAAACAAGACTTGGTTCTGACCCAAATTCTACACCCTTGGGAAGATATCCATATATATTCCACATATCTCCTTATGATAGACTCTATTAATATTTTTAAGCTTATCCATTAACTTTTCATGCTTATTGTGTTTTGTATCATATATTAAATACAAAAACGTAAACAGAAAAAAAGGACAAGAAAAATCACTCACTATTGAGACCCACTGTTGTTGTGATTTTAGACAAAGACAGTCCTTTGTAATTTTTGGTGAACTTTGTCTTTGTTTGCTCCAAGTATGTCTGTTAAATAGGAAAACATTATTATTTATAATATATATTCAACTTATTTCTATTACTTTCTATTAAATACATTGTTTTATTTATTTTGTGACAACAATCTTCTTAAAGACACTAAATGTTAAATTTATGTATTCATCATCTTGAAGGCCTAGACTTTTCCTTGAGTGGTTTTATATCAATAACATTAAATCTAGTGATAATGATGTGTACAATACATTTATCTCATATTTGTAATGTATAATTATATCTTCAACTACTTCCATTTTTAATCCAATGCCCAAGAGCCTCATAGCCAGCACCAGCTGTGACTTTAATAATTTTTAGTGATATACTGACAAAATATTCTGACTGATCCTGGCCTCATTGTTAAGCTGAAGCTAAGTGGGTTTATTTATAAATTTCCCTTATGACATTAAAATTAGGTCAATGTCACTTATTTTAACAAATCTGAAACCCCTTCACCAAAGGAAACAAATTTTTGAACATCATGGCCCTAAGAATTAATAAACGATGATTTATCACAGACGTTCACTGGATTTATTTGCACCAGGAGTGAGATACAGTAAGCTCAAACTGCTTCACTTTCTTTTTCCAACTTACACTTTTTCCTGCATTGTCAAGTCCCAAAATTGAAACATTATATTCATCTTTTTGAAACATGTATTTCCACAGACCCGACAGTAATGTATACATCTGAAAAATATAAATGCAGATTTTATATATATTGTACACATTACATTATATGTATTTGTTAATCTCATCTGATCCATGCAACCATCAGCTTACTATAGTAGACATAAGCACAGGTGCATGGCTAAATGTCAACACTATGCCATAAACAGTATACATGTATAACTCTTAATGAAGCAATAGTAGTGGTAGGCCACTCAGAAAAATAGTAAATTGGATTTAGTTGAGGTTATTCGCTAAATATGGAGGTATAGCAAAGGTACTTTTCAGAGTGTTTGCAATCATCCTTTTTCACAAGGATGGGAAAAATCCAGATTAATGTAATGTTAACTCTTAGTTATATACATGTACACATACTTTCTTTTTATACACATTCTTATATACACTTGTTCAAACTTTACACACAGGTGTTTGACAAGCTAAATTGTGACTGATTTACTATAATCAATCTAAGTTCTTATGTCGAACAGCTACAGAAAAGTTAAGAACATTACCGGTAGTTGAATTACTAACTATAACATGCCAATGTATACTGCACATGCCGGAATAATTCCAAAGAAACTATATATATCCAGCACATCTAACTGAGTGGTAGAAATATGCACCAGCTGTATATGAACTAGGACGGGGCAATCCTACTGACTGGTTAGCTCAGCTGGACAGACTGGCTGTTAGATTTTTACCTCTTACATTCACTTCTCAATGCAATATATCCATGGAAGGTGGCCATGGTACTGGGTCTATTGTCAAGTGACCAGGTATGGATTATATATTTAAGACTAGAAATCGCTTGTGTTTTGTTCATATAATAAACGACAATTGGTCACTGATCCATGATCGGTTGTCATGTCAGAGGTAATGTGTCGCTACAGGTAAGGCAAATATCTGTATATGAAAGGAAATGTCATTACAAAGTAAAGAAATGATTGCGCAATACCTTAAACCTGAGTTATGAATAAATCAATCTCTGTCAGTCACTTCGGTCGATGACAGTTGTGCCAACGTCAACCACATATGGAGGCAGCCATATTACTTGCCCGGATGAAACTAAGGGAAACCACTCTTCAACTACTTGTGGTCCTACTTTTGCTTTCGTTTTACCTGTCGATCAGCTGTAGGTCCTATACCTACTTACAGCACTGGAGAATCGTGAATATACTGCTCTTGTTTTTTGTGACTTTTCTAAAGCTTTCGACCGAGTCTGGCACAATGGTCTATTAATTAAATTAGAAAAATACGGGATAAAAGGCAAACTTTTAGATTGGATTAAAAACTACTTAAGTAACAGACGCCAGTCAGTGGTACTAAAATGCTATATCTTCTGATGTATCTATCAAAGCCGGAGTTCCTCAACGTTCAGTGTTAGGGCCACTTCTTTTTCTTGTATACATCAACGATATTTCAAATACACTACTATCAATGACTAGACTTTTAGCTGACGACACCGCATTAGCACACTCTTCCAAAAATTTACACGATATAAAACAAGTAATAAACTACGACATGGAACAATTAAACCTTTGGTCAAATAAATGGTTAATGAATTTCAACCCAAATAAAACCGAAATTCTCTTAATTTCCAACACAAATATACCTTCTAACCCACAATTTCTTTTCGACAACACACCTATCCCTATTGTTAAAAACCACAAACACCTAGGAGTCAT
>NW_018404373.1:1169416-1182736 GCF_002113885.1 Mizuhopecten yessoensis
AAAAAAAATCATATTGAATACACATAAGCACCAAATAACATACATGACATATACAGACTTAATTACATTGAAGTCATACATTCAATAAATATCATTAATAAGTGTATATATGATGAGGTAATACATACATATCATATTAAACATTCATATTATTTTTTATATTTATTTTATTTATATTAATCTTTATCAGGATGTGAGATTATATCTACACACTACCGGTAGTATAACTTGTGCATCTTTTCGACAGCTGCTACTGATTTCAATCTAAATTCATTCATGTCTAATACATTTAATTCGTAAGTCATTTGTCCCCCAATTAAAATATGAATTAATTCGTGATCTGTCAGAGAGTGTATGTACGCACTCATGATCAGCAGAATACCAGTATCACTAATGTTTGCGATAGAGCACCACAACTTGTCCTTTAGGTGTTCAGTATATAGCTACACTTTAATATGATATGAGTTAATATATCTTGGTAAATAATACCACATCTATGACATCTATATCATCTATGTTTTATAATATTTATCATGATAATGCTCCCTCATTTCTAAAATCTCTTCTACCACCTATTGTGTCAAACTTCTCTAACTATAATCTAAGAAACAGGAATAACTTTCAGAACCCATACTATAGACTGCAAATCACAAAATCATCCTTCATACCAAGTACTTCAGACTACTGGAACAATCTACCAATAGAAACAAAGTCATCAACATCCATTAAACAATTTAAAACTCTTATTCAACCTCAAGTCACTACCCCTTCTTATATTAAATGTTTTCTCGAATATGGGTCCAGAAAAGTAAATAGTATACATTGCCAATTACGAAACCGCAGTAGCTCTTTAAATTACGACCTTTTTAAAGCTCACCTTCGAGACAACTCTACTTGCGACTGCGGAAATGACTCTGAAGACTGTTCCCATTTCTTACTAAACTGTAAAAAAAAAAGATCAATCCCGTAATATAATGCTTCAATCCCTCGATTGGTATAACGACATCACTGTTGAACACCTTCTCTTCGGAGATGCAAACCTTGACTACAATCTAAACATTCAAATTTGTAGATCTGTACAACTGTTCAATTTTAGCTCCAAACGGTTTAACATGTAATACCCAACAGTCATATTGAATAACCAGGATACCTTACTTCGACTATTCCTATCTGTCTCTCCCCTCCACCTCCTCTTTTATTCCAGCCCCTCTCCCTTTTTCCAACACCTACGATCTCTGTGTACTAACTTCAATCTTAGCGTCCATCAATATCATAACCGTTTCCATATGACAAAGAGTGCGTGTCCGGTTTTCCTAATCTAGTCGGCTTAGTATGTAAGGCAGGAACTCACAGAAGGACTTGGAGTGACACAGGAGAAAGGCAAATGCGGCACGGAACGTGATTGAACTTTAGAAAAGCAGAAGGATATATGTGTGTATAGATTAGGTATACTACTTACGCCGACTCGATTGGGAAAATCACACACGCGATCTCAAGTAAACTCTCTGAATACATATTTAAAAACTATACGTTGGTGTCCCAAATCCCATCATTACCTCTTTTGTTGTAACCCATCTTTAACATCTTATATATATATACATATATAAATTTGTATTAGGTGACACATTAATTTTGTATATATATTTTCTGTTACGGAATGGACGTAAGTAAGTTGCAATAACTTTTGTCCCACCCATTTGTCTTTTGTTGCAATAAAATTGATTTAAACTAAGGTCCTATACTTAATTAACGTTTTAAGACTATAAGCCTACTGAGGACAAATACATATAAGCACACGGAGTAAGATTGACATTAAATGCCACATTACAATCACTGTCTTTTGTTTATCTTATTACCTCGTGCGTTGGAAACTGTATGGCTTCTAACAAACGCCGTGTAAATAGCTCTACCGAAGTTGTTTTTACTTTAAGTTGATGAAAGACGTTGAATTTTTTGTCATCACATCTTGTTAAAATAGAGCTTTGTCGATCTTCCAATTGTGAAGATGCAAATGTGTATGATCTCAACTAAACAGACAGTCGGCAACTTGAACAGAATAATTTTGTCATATACGGAGCATATTTCGATAGAATATTACTAAATTGTATTACTTTGATTGCTTAAAGAGTTATTTGAAATTTGAATAGGTTTAAGTTTGATTACGCATAACCTTTATTGTTTAGATTGTTATAATTGATTACGCATTGGTTATATATACATTACCATTAAGTAATGACTATTACCATTAGATATATCAGTTATAATTATAACGTATATATAAGTTATAATTGTTTGATATATTTTATCATTACGTCCCGTTAAAAATTAGGTAAACCATTACGTATATATATTTATTAGATATATTTCATCATTACGTACATGTTAGTTATAATTGTTAGATATATTTTGTCATTAAGTATATGTATTTTAGTTAAAAGTGTTTAAACTCCCGTCTTCCGTTTTGTTGATTGCATTGTATATTACATAATGAACATAATGTATCATGTTTTTTCTTGTCTTTTTATCAATGTATCAATGGGAATGTAAATATATACACAAACAATTGTCCCTCCTCCATTGCAATTTAAAAAAACTTCAGACTTGAGCAAGGCTACTACCATACATACACGTGATATATCCAATATTATTTATTTTTTATGGGAAAAGGGGGTCAATCAATTAACAAAAAAAAAACCACTATGAGATTTGAACATATCCTACAAATATTCTCCACTTAAAAAATGCTACTCTTGATCACGACGAATTCGACATTCGTTTCCAGCTCGCTAATATGTATTTATCATAGTCTATGTATAGGGTATTAAATGATGAATTAAAAGATGAATTAAATGGGCCTGCAGTAAAAAAACGTAGAAAAAATATCTTGTTATGCATAGCTATCTTATGAATGGAAAAAACGCATTATGAATTTATATCTAAGAGTAGGTGGCCATATTTATTTAACTATTTCACTACGCGTTATATTTTGAGAGATATGTCAAGCATTTCTTATTGGTTTACCACGTAATCAGATTCGAATACATAATGCTGTTTCATTGGATGTTCCTCGTATTATTTCTATGACCATGGAAACGGAATTTTCAACAATAAAATATTTTTTTGAAAAATCCTATAACAAGTTCGTCATATTTCCACTTTAGATTTACTTCATTTTCAAGATAAGATATCTATATTTTCTTAGTTGGCGCACCATTTTCTTCTTTACCTTACCAATTTGTTACATAGATATCGCATTTCATAACCTTGTGATCAAAAACCGATTGAGAGTTGTCTTTGTGTAGTTGGCATTCATATCGCCTACGAAAGCAGTCCGCTGCTTATGTAAAAGTAAAAGATGAATTATGATATCACAATTTAACAAGAGGTCCATGGGCCTTAACGGTCACCTGAGTTATGTAAAAACTGATGTTATCGATGTTGCCAAATGAAAAAGAAACTATTTTGTAAAAAAGGTAACTTGAACTTCATGTAATGTAAATGGAGTGTAACAGATCTGGGTCGTATATGTACTATGTACAAATAGTGGTTCTATCAGTCAGCTGACAGGACATGTCCCTTTAGCTCAGTGGTAGAGCGCTGGCCTCCGGAACCTGGGGTCGTGGGGTCGATCCCAGCTGTCAAGCCAATTCGATTCCTTTGGGGCCTACCCCTCAGCCCCTGATGATGGGCCAGGGCCAAAATCTTCAAAGTATCAAACTGTTATCTCATGATTATAATGTAAATAATATAATATTTCCAATTGAAAGTGAACAAAACATACCCCAAAGTATCAATTTCTTATACGGCTGTAGTAAACTTAACGCCTGCAAAGGGGCAAAAGTAGAGCCTGGGGGTCATGAAATTCATTATTTTGATAAAGCACCTAAAGACCCCTCCATCTATGAAGATCATATCTAAGTCTGGAGAAGATTTCCAAGATGGCCCAAGCCTAAACTGTCATAGTATCAAACTGTCATTTCGAATTTATAATGTCTATCAAGTATCAATGATTTCCAATTGGAAATGAACCAAATATACCCAAAAGTATCATTTTTTCTATATAACTATAGTAAACTTTACCCCATCCCCAGGGGATAAAGCGCTTTAAGACCCTTCCATCAATGAAGATTACTTGATTCAAGCATATCTTGGTCTGGATAAGATTTTTTGATTTAAGCCAATTTGACATTTGACCCCTTTTAGCCCCACCCCTCAGCCCTTTGAGGCAGGCCCGGGCCCAAACTGTCAAAGTATCAAACCGTCGTTTCATGGTTAGAATGTCTGTCAAGTTTGAATAATTTCCAATTGAAAATGAACCAAACATACCCAAAAGTATAATTTCCTATATAAACTATAGTAAACCTCGCCCCCTCCCCAGGGGCAAACATGGAGTCTGGGGGTCATGAAATTCACAATTTTGATATAGCACCTCAAGACCCTTCCATCTATGACGAGTATTGGTTGCCGGCCTACCTCAGTCTGGAGAAGATGACTGTTATTTCAGGCTGTATGACCCCATTTGGGCTCCGCCCCTCAGCCCTTGGGAATGAGACAGGGTTAAAAATGTGAAAGTATCAAACTGTCATCTCATGGTTACAATGTAAATCAGGTTTGAATGATTTCCAGTAGAAAATGAATAAAATATACCCAAAAATTGCGTTTTCCTATATAAACTGTTGTTAATTTCACTCCTCTCCCCAGGGGCAAACATGAAGCTCGAGGGTCATGAAATTCACAAATTTGATAAAGTACCTCAAGACCCTTCCACCTATGAAGAGTATTGGTTTCCAGCATATCTGGGTCTGGAGAAGAAGATTTTTAAAATTTAAGCCAATTTGACCACTTTTAGCCACGCCCCTCAGAGCCCCTTGAGGGTGGGGAAAATATCATTCACAATTTTGGTGCATATTTGGCCAAGAAAGGTTCCGGCAAAATTTTATTGAAATCGGATCAGCGGTTTCTGAGAAGTCGAAAATGTAAATTGTTTACGGACGCACGACCGACGACGACGGACAAAAGGTGATTAGAATATTACACTTGAGACTTCATGTCAGCTGACCAAAAGTCGGAAATTTCTCCTGACAGCATTGCATTTGACTTCAGAATTATTGAATGAAAAATGTAGATGTGCATACAATATGTATTAAAATAACCGGGTGGTTAAACGATCGTGGATTCCTATTGTTTTATCATCCTCAATCAATGGGAAGGAGGGTGTGGGGGAGGGGTAAGAAAGTGTTCTATTTGACACTTAGAAAGTATCATATATTGTAGCATTGCGTATTTCGAGTTGTCTGGTAAGACCCTTTTCGTGAAATGTTGGGTAGCTCTGAAAAGAGCTTTTTGTTTTGGTGAAAAGTGAAAACAACGTTCTGTCCACTAAGTGAAGATGTCTATTCCTCCACGACCACCTCCAAGTCTTGACCATACAGCTCCTTCCGGAGGGTGACCACTTCCTCTGCCCTTTTCTTAGCGAACTCGTAGTACATGTTCCTCACACCCTCCATCACCGCCAGTCGGATTCGGAGGTTGTACTTAAGGGCGTTCATACCACTCCTCTGAGCTCTGTCGTGACGAGTCATCAACTTCCGGATCCTGTCACCTATCATATCCATGTGACTCACGGCTCTGGAGAAGTTACCTTCTGATCTGAAAAGTCTCTTCTGTCTTGCAATCCTGCGCCGCGTGACAGTCGACATGTTTCACTCGAAATATAGTAAGCTAATCAACTTTTTCTACAGTCCTGAACTGTACAGTGCATTTACTCTTCTGATAAGTCCTTCAGAAATAAACCCAATATGATTTTATATCGAGTCTGTATGTTTTATAAGATCCTCAATTTAGAAATACTCATTTTATGTCGCAATTAAATGTAAAAGCCCTATCGCAAACATAATTATGATTTTCTCAATTACCTGATATAATTGATATAATTACATAATTAGCACCTGTTTGGTACACGTTTAGTTAATTATAACTTGGTTTAATTTACTGTTGTTGGTAATTAAAATAACACCGATCGCTGTAATTAGCTCGGTAGACGGTATTATAGCATTTTAAGGTACACGTCCTCTAGCTGGCCCGCGGGCACTAGGATCTAGCGTAAATATAGGTATTAGTTTAACAGTATACTTTGTTAGATGCAATTTCCGTCGATCTGGTATCTTAGGAAAAAAAGTATAATACTCAATATCCTCAATGATCGATCAAAAATAACCCCAAAAACTGAAAAAATACGTGAATTTCAACATATTTTCATGAAAACATAAGGTACTCTAATTAAATGGTGATATTTTGTCACTGCCATTATAAATAACTAGTACCAGTGAAGCAAGACCCGTCTACTGATTTAAGCGGCGTACGTTCGTGTACTAATACGGAAGATACTGCAAACTTCTTTTTTTAACGCAATCAATTAAATATTTATTTAAAAAAATGTATTCTTGTTTTCCTGAAATGACGGCAAATTTAAATGAGATATTACTCTGTGTGAAATTCTTGCTGTAACAGCCAGTCAATGAGACAAAAGTATGATACAGCGTTGATAATTAGTGTTGTTTTGTACGTTATATTGTACAGTGAAAAGCTAACCTTACTGACTCGGGCTTCAGGGACATCAGGTTATATTGCCTGAAATGACTAATTTCTTTGTCTTTAGAATGTCAATCGACACACTGCAATGGCCATCCTCGAAATTCCAGGGATTAATGTCAGTGAGAGTAACCCCTGAAATCTCGAGGATGTGCAATAGTCGACCAAGCTGTGCAGACCAAAAGATGTTGGTAAAACTATTTTTCATTCTTTTATTAAGTATTTCTTCTGTTGCCGAAGGTTTCATAGTTGTCACAATTTTTTTTTTCTTTCCTACCCCGAAACAACATTTTTTTTCTTTTTTTTTCTTTTTCGGGTTGAAAGACAAAAGGACGATAATTCAGTTTTGTTTGATCCTCGTCTTTTTTAGGGGGCAACAACTTCATGACACAAATCAGCCACCGTAGCCCATCCCAATTATTTCGAATAATAATAATACCATCTTCGAAACCCAAGGTTTCCGCTCTCGATACACAAAATGTATGACATCTTGTAAGAGTTATGCACCTTGGGACGTGTAAACTCATGGTTAACATTATCTGAAATAATTGAACTGTTATACCGGAACTGTCGGATACCTCAAACCACATCTTTCACAACGTACAATGTGTTTCCAAAACCTTATTAAGATCTCCATCTTTCCTATAGAAATGAAAGTTTCACTTTTCTGAATCCTTGGAAAAATCTGGTTGATATGGACTTTTTTAAGAAAATCAGTCGGATCAAACATATTTATGTCCCCGTTGCTTTATTTAGTATATGGTTTTGTGCAAGCATGCTCTTGAATTGGTACAGTTCTTCACCAACCCAGTTTACTACAATGATTCATTAATTTTGGATTCTGCCGTGTGTAGTGCCCAGACAGTTCTGTACATCTATTTGTAAGGTATCCTTCTAAAAACACCTTTCGTGTGGTCAACGGTATGTTCCCTTGAGGACGATGACCATTCGTACTGTTACTTAACTTACGATTATAAATTATAGTTCAACGAGCTTTGGGCTACCTGTCAGGGTAACATGTACTGTGCACGTGCTACAAACAGGTGTGAAGCAACGTCATTGTTTTACGGTAATTTGTGACAAATTGCCATACATACACATTTCCCGTACGAAAGGTTGGTTTCAAGGTCATGACATCAGTCAAGATAAATGATATGACCCGTCATCTATATTTCATACAATAACAACCACATGTTGGCTAGACCGTTGTTGATTGTTATTGGTTCGTCGGCCACAGCCAGCCAGCGATGTAAAATAAGTGTGAACGGTTCTCTCCCTTACTAGATAATAAATGATAGCTATACATTGTCTGTTCAGACTCCATCACAACTAACGGGTTTGTGGTCTCCTAAAGTGTCTCCTCAAACATATTGTAATGACGTCATAAACACAAGGGAAATATTGTTAACCGCCACGTGCCAAGCAAGAGCAATGATTTGTGGTCTATCAGTCATGTAAAAATGACAATCCCGTGTAACAGAGGCGGAAAGTTGTCCTATGATCGGTTATAGCAATTTACCGATCAATAAATCAATCAGTCAAAAAACAAACGTCTGCTTTTCGAGACGACTAATGTGTGAATCTACAAAGGCTATATGCTTTCCACGAGTTCATTTCCCTCCTTTGTATTCAATTTTTAATTTCCGGTATCTAAACCGTACTGTTTATCCATTTACTATCATGTGGCCCTGTAAAACTCTTATCACAGGAGAAGACTTTTATATATTGGTGTTGCCTATTGTCTAATCCTTTTGTTAACTCAATTTTTTTTGTTGAAAACGAAATAAAACACTTATCTTATTTTTTACATTTCCATTTCCCGTCAAGTGGCCCTGTAAAACAATTCACTCTTATCATCCGGTGATCCGTTATTTCCCTTTCGGTAATATCTGGTTAGACTTCTGTTAGACCAATATGACTGGATGGGGTGTCCTGCTGTCCTGTCCCGGTTGTGTTATTTCTAGGTGAAATGATATTCTAAATTAGACTTTGAATTAACTCATAATCTGTGGACACTGGCTTCATATTAATCGTGGATAAATAGACAAACAAACATGATCGAACAACCGAACGACATGGTATGACCTCTTATGTACTGATGTGCGTGGAAAACGGTCTACTCGTCAAAAGATTAGCAAGGCCTTTATTATACAATTACGTCTATATTACCAAGTGATACGTGTATTGAAAGCACAACCGTTAGGTTTCACAGACGTGCCTCCGTTACCGCTGCTGTTGCGTTCATCCACAAAGTTCGTTTTGAATGACCAGTGTATTCTATCACAATATATGTATGTGCATTAGATAGATAAGATATATTTTATTAAGCAATAGGCAAAAATGCCTTTGTGCATTACATAATAACAATCCACATAGGTGGTACAGGTCGAGTGGAACATGAACATGGACAAAGAAATATATTTGTAATTGGTATAATACACATACATTTCAAACTACCCATATTTAGGCAACCAGATATCCATTACCACGTGTTTCATAGCAATCGAGAAAGTACATAATCTACAAAAATCTTGAAAGGGCTTATGTTCCGCCGGTACCAAGCATTACCAGTGCACCTATACCAGATATATACCAGGGGTATTAATAAAAGGTCCCGATACCAAATGCCAAACTAAAGTTCCGGTGTATTCCCGCCCAAATTACAACCAGGAAGCTGTGAGTCTGGAAACAGAAGCCAGATGACCATCAACTGTGGTAACATGTGGGGTTTTATGTAATGTGTCGGTATTACTCACTATCACCTGGATTACTGAGCTCATAATCTGTAAAACAGATTTTTCCTGTCTAAATCTGAGGTACATAACCTATTTGATCTCTAACAGGTGTATCCAGATACATATTGGGAACATAAGTTGGTCTGGGGCTTAACGTTGTCGCTACATATACGTATCCGGAGCCGTGGGTACCCACAGTGTTATTCGCCGAGTAGTATTGATCAATTCGACAGCTATATTTTTGTATGAAGACTGATTTTGTGACATTTTCCCAATAACGTTAGTATTTGGCGTATCATATAATTAGTGGCCCGCTGTATTCCACTGCCTGATCGCATGCGATGTCTCCACAGATATCCCTTGTTACAATGTGTCTGGGGACGTGTACGGCACATTGAAATCAATAGGTTTCGCGATCGCGAGAGGCCTTGTCATCTGTGAACACGCTACGACATTAGCTGTAGTGAAGAGGTTTAACCTAAATAAATAAACCAAAGGCAATCTTTCGCAATTTCAGTTAAGCAATGAATATTTTAGCAAACACTTTTATAGGACCATAACAATATTTGCTAAAATATTCATTGTTTTAGTCTCATAACATTTGCCATTTCATTGCAATGGAAGTATGTAAATATATTATAGATAACATCTTATGGTGATGTTTGCTGTAAAATCTCTTTTTATCTCTCTCTCTCTCTCACATACCATGCTGTTCAATCGGGCCACATCAGACATTTTATTTTCTATATGGTTGAATATTCCGTGGCTTACTTAAAATTACCTAATTCAGCCATGTGGGTAGAACTGTAAATCAATATGTGGTGGTATTCCTGTGTGTAGTTGACACTCTTGTACAGTGGCTATTCACAATATGATGAAATATTAAAGCTCATCTACTGCCTGCTTTCAGTCTTTGATGTCATGCACCAAACTGCAATGTTTAGTCATTATGACATAACCGACACCAGATGGTCTAGTCTGACTGCATCTAGCTGAATCTTAGGACGTGCCCAGAACTGTGTTGGTACATATAAAGCTGCTTTGCTGGGCATTTTCATGTGAATAGTGTAGTCTAGACCTTGTGGTTTGAAAGAAGTGCTTGACGGAAAGTTTGTCGCATGCTCAAATGTCCATAGTAGGGTCTTTGTTGGCATTCCCATCAACAGAGACTGTATACTAATGGCCTTAAACGTCTCTCCCGCCACTAGACGGGGACGTTTTTGTGGCATGCACTAAACGGCATGGTTGAGTCTTGGTGGTATACCTACATATACATGGTTAAGTCTTTGGTGGCAAACCCACATATACATGGTTAAGTCTTTGGTGGCAAACCCACATATACATGGTGCAGTCTTTGGTGGTATACCCACATAAACATGGTTGAGTCTTTGGTGGCATACCCACATATACATGGTTGAGTCTTTGGTGGCATGCCCACATAAACATGGTTGAGTCTTTGGTGGCATACCTATATATACATGGTTGAGTCTTTGGTGGCATGCCCACATAAACATGGTTGAGTCTTTGGTGGCATTCCCACATAAACATGGTTGAGTCTTAGTGGTATACCCACATAAACATGGCTGAGTCTTAGAGGTATACCCACATATACATGGTTGAGTGTCTGGTGGCATACCTACATATACATATACGTTGTTGAGTCTTTGGTGGCATACCCACATACACATGGCTGAGTCTTAGTGGTATACCTACATATACATGGTTGAGTCTTTGGTGGCTTACCTACATATACATATACATTGTTGAGTCTTTGGTGGCATTCCCACATAAACATGGTTGAGTCTTTGGTTGCATACCCACATAAACATGGTTGAGTCTCTGGTGGCATACCCACATAAACATGACTGAGTCTTAGTGGTATACCCACATATAGTGGTATACCCACATATACATGGTTGTGTGTTTGGTGGCATACCTACATATACATATTCATTGTTGAGTCTTTGGTGGCATACCCACATACACATGGCTGAGTCTTAGTGGTATACCTACATAAACATGGCTGAGTCTTAGTGGTGTACCCACATATACATGGTTGAGTGTTTGGTTGCATACCTACATATACATATACATTGTTGAGTCTTTGGTGGCATGCCCACATAAACATGGTTGAGTCTTTGGTGGTATACCCACATAAACATGGTTGAGTCTTTGGTGGCATACCCACATATACATGGTTGAGTGTTTGGTGGCATACCTACATATACATATACATTGTTGAGTCTTTGGTGGCATACCCACATAAACATGGCTGAGTCTTTTGTGGCATACCCACATATACATGGTTGAGTCTTTGGTGGCATACCCACATATACATTGTAGAGTCTTTGGTGGCATACTCACATATACATGGTTGAGTCTTTGGTGGCAAACCCACATAAACATGGTTGAGTCTTTGGTGGCATACCCACATAAACATGACTGAGTCTTAGTGGTATACCAACATATATATGGTTGAGTCTTTGGTGGCATACCCACATATACATTGTAGAGTCTTTGGTGGCATACTCACATATACATGGTTGAGTGTTTGGTGGTATACCTACATATACATATACATTGTTGAGTCTTTGGTGGCATGCCCACATAAACATGGCTGAGTCTTTGGTGGCCTACCCACATATACATGGTTGAGTCTTTGGTGGCAAACCCACATAAACATGGTTGAGTCTTTGGTGGTATACCCACATAAACATGGCTGAGGCTTAGTGGTATACCCACATATACATGGTTTAGTGTTTGGTGGCATACCTACATATACATGGTTGAGTCTTAGCTGAGTCTTAGTGGTATACCAACATATAGATGGTTGAGTCTTAGTGGTATACCAACATGTACATGGTTGAGTCTTTGGTGGCATACCCACATAAACATTGCTGAGTCTTTGGTGGCATACCCACATAAACATTGCTGAGTCTTTGGTGGCATACCCACATAAACATGGCTGAGTCTTAGTGGTATACCAACATATACATGGTTGAGTCTTAGTGGTATACCAACATATACATGGTTGAGTCTTTGGTGGCATACCCACATAAACATGGCTGAGTCTAAGTGGTATACCCACATATACATGGTTGAGTGTTTGGTGGCATACCCACATATACATTGTCGAGTCTTTGGTGGCATACTCACATATACATGGTTGAGTGTTTGGTGGCATACTCACATATACATGGTTGAGTCTTTGGTGGCATACCCACATATACATGGTTGAGTGTTTGGGGGCATACCCACATATACATTGTCGAGGCTTTGGTGGCATACTCACATATACATGGTTGAGTCTTTGGTGGCATACCCACATAAACATGGCTGAGTCTTAGTGGTATACCCACATAAACATGGCTGAGTCTTTGGTGGTATACCCACATAAACATGGATGAGTCTTAGTGGTATACCCACATAAACATGGTCGAGTCTTTGGTGGCATAAACACATAAACATGGCTGAGTCTTTGGTGGCATTCCAACATAAACATGGTTGAGTCTTTGGTGGCATACCCACATAAACATGGTTGAGTGTTTGGTGGCATACCTACATATACATGGTTGAGTCTTAGTGGTATACCCACATATACATGGCTGAGACTTAGTGGTATACCCACATATACGTGGTTGAGTCTTTGGTGGCATACCAACATATACATGGTTGAGTCTTTGGTGGCATACCCACATAAACATGGCTGAGTCTTAGTGGTATACCCACATATACATGGTTGATCGAGTCATGTTAACAGTAAATGTACCTTGAGGTAACTTTTGATCTAAACTTAATACTGATGTGTATGAAAGCCAACCTTCAAAGTGAGTTTGTCATTTCACATATTTACTAGTACAGTACTTAATGTGAAAGAAATAGAATCGATCATTGCAATATGAGAAAGATCTGTTTAGTTCTTCTTTTAATCAATTTTGTTTTTATGATCAGTCTCAAAATATAACATACACAACGAGGGATCAAGGGGAACCTA
>NW_018404373.1:1182833-1196632 GCF_002113885.1 Mizuhopecten yessoensis
TGCCCTGCACAGCTAAGGACCAAGGGGAACCTACATATAAAATTTGAGAAAGATCCCTCTGGTACTTCTCGAGAAATAGCGATAACAAACTTTCACTATCAAAATCCAAGATGGCTGCCTGTCGGCCATGTTGTTTATCCGATCAGTCTCAAAAGTTGCCCTGCACAGCTTAGGACCAAGGGGAACCTGCACATAAAATTTGAGAAAGATCCCTCTGGTACTTCTCGAGAAATACCGATAACAAGAATTGTTTACGGACGGACGACGGACGACGGACGACGGACAACGGACGGACGACGGACGGACGACGGACGCAGGGTGATTTGAATAGCCCACCATCAGATGATGGTGGGCTAAAAACCTTATGTTCTATAACAGCCTGATTATAGTTGTGTATCGGAGAATCTTTGTTGGCAAGCATGAGGTTGCCAGACCAAGAATTGTTTTGGCACGCTTAAAACTGTATGTACGAGACAAAGATAGAATATTAATGGCGAGTGTCAAATGATCCGGTTTCTTTACCAAGAAGCAACAAGGGAGTCCAAGAAACATCTGTGACCTAGCACTGACTTTCAGGCAGGAGCCCTTATAACCTGTGATTCAGACGACCTGGTAAGATATTGGCCAAGATCAAATACTTAAATCTAAATTAGATCTTAACCCAATAAAACATGCCATGTAAGACATTTTTTACTATAAATAATTCCTTTTTTTATGCGTTTCATTCCATTTTAGAATGAGATGAAGAGTTTTACAAAGACAACATAACACAATTTTTGAAATTTTTATGAAAATTTCACATTAGACATCACAATGAAATTTTCATGGAATTTTATTTTTTTCTAAATCCTCACACGTTAAATTAAACATTGTATAGAAAGAGAATTTGATTTCTTACAAAAATACAATACATTTCGGAAACTGTCTAAGGTTAGGGTTCACACAAATACTAAATGATGACCATGAAAATCTAATGAACCCTAAAAACATCCCTACCCCTTATCCTAATATACATTGTCATATAAAACTTATACATCACTAGTAGACTCCAGGTATCACAATGGCCTTGTTAACACATACACTGTGTTAAAATACACTTGTTTTTGACTTGAATGTTTTTGGTATAAGGATACTGTGCAGCATGTGTACAATAGCTGATTGTCCACTTCATAAAATATCCCCGTTTCAGATAGTAAGTATGTCTTGTTGAAACGGTAGCTAGAGCTGTACTTCTATTGGTCAACGTGAGCATCTTCACGATCAGTACATTATAATGTTTGATTACAAAACTAGCGGTGGCACATTTATGTAGAATATGAAATATTGCAGGTAAATTAGCGATACAATTTCCGAAATACTGAAATTATACAATATACTGAAAACGTCAATCTTCCAAAAACTTATGATGTAGGGATAAACTGGGTAATTCTAATACTGATTTCAGTTTCACACTGACCATTTCAGTTTAACACTGACCATTTCAGTTTGACCATTTCAGTTTAACACTGACCATTTCAGTTTAACACTGACCATTTCAGTTTAACTCTGACCATTTCCACCTGTATGTCAATATAACTTAGTTTTAACACTGAAAACAAAGTCTCACCTTTATGACAATGTAAGTACAAATGTCTCCATCATTTTAGGAAGTGTTCAATTTTGAATAAATTTTAAAATAATTCTTTTGCAGCTGGTCAGTGGTGATGATGAAATTTAGAATACTCCAAAAAAGATTTGAGGGATGTTTTAAGTGATATCAGAAGTGTACACAAAATACAGTTAAATACTTCAGTCGGGGTAGCTGGTCTGTCATATTATATTATACATATCCCAATTAATGGGCCGAAAAGGCTTTGAGATTCCCAGTGGAAACTTCATTGAATTCACCAAAATCAAACGGCATCATTACACTATTTCCAAACAGTAACATGAATTCTACACAGACACAACATAAACAAGTGTCAATTACCATAAACGCAATGTTCTAGCTGTTATACATGTAATATTAATGTTAAAATCAAGGTCTTGAATGAATACATGTATTTGGCATTAATTTTTTTTATCTTTTTATACACCAGTAGACATTTGTATCAATGATTCCTTCTCTAAATAGAACGTAACATAAAACTTTCAAAACAAATATCTATAAAACAATTTACAGAAAACATATTTTTGTGAAGGCGATCATTTTAAAAAAAGAAACGACGATGAAATTTCAATAAAAATATTTTAAAATTTCAATCACTCATCAGGACTAAGCAGATTAAGCATTGTAATTAGCTTACCGAGAAACTAAGGTGTATTTCTTATCACTGACATTTAATGATTATCTTAAATCAAAACAAAATATCTATATCCATGGAATAAAACTTATAAATGATAGTATACACATAAACTCCTATTTCTGCACAAGTTTAAACAAAATTTGAGTTATAAGAATTAGACTTTATGAATCATTAAGCCAATGGAAATTTGACACAACTGGATCCAGAGCTATTCAGATATAGAAAAGCCTATTACCACTAATTTATTCACAAAGTGTCAAATTTTGTATAGTTCCTATATAGATGCACTGAAAATATGATTGGTACCCTGTAAACTTTGCCATTATATCTTGTATGACCTGGGTATAACTGTTTTCAAATAGCTTAGAATCAGTATCATTTAAAGAAGAAAATGGTCTTTCATTTAAGCAGTATTTTGACTCTTGTTATACTAATTAAACAGTGTTTCAACGTTATTTTGCCCTAACATCACTGTTTTAGCGTAAAATAAAAGTCTATAATTGTATATTAAACTCTATATGGTGATTTTCCTAAAAACAAAGGAAAATACTTTTTATTATTTATATTATAAATGTTTTTAAAGAAAACATATCTAAGTCTATTTTCCTGTAAAATAAAAAATGTAGATGATATGTATGTTATCACTGTTTGGAAAGAGAATGGCTCAAACAATTCTATTAGATCTTATGTATCACAGATTGAGACATTCAATGACTCGGTCTACAAATATCTGAGCCCTTCCTATGCCTGTCCTCATCACATAGCCCTCAAAATACCAATTTATATCCGAACCCGACTCTAAAATGTAGAGGATATTTAGATTTTGACAAATTTCCTTATACATCACTGTCATCAGTAAATCACAAACTATGTAATAATTGGCCAGCACACAGTAGCACCATACTTCTGAAATCAATGCAGCCCTGAAAGGCTCAAAAGGTACTTTAAGCAAATGTAAATATTGTGATAATTCTAAAACAATTACACTAACTAATGGCATGAACTGATATCACACAGACAGCTTTTTAAGAAAATGTGAATCGGAAAAACAATTTTTTATTTTTTATTTATGTTTTTTTGTTTTTTTGGCAAATATCATCCATGTTTCTTGATGGACATTCATTGTTCATTATACATGTATGTATGTACAATTACTATGCATATGTTAAGATGAAATAAAAAGTAAAAAATTCCCATTAGGAGGGAACTTGGAACCTCTGACAGGATGGTACACTACACAACCAAAACAATGTTGTTGAGAAAATATAATGAAGACTAATTAATATGTTGGTCTTCATTGATTCTGATCGAAGTCGATGTTCAGTGGTCTCAGGGTAGACATGTACAGTTGAATGTTACATAATCATCTCCTTTTCTGCTAGCGTTAGGCAACAGGTTAATAAAAAATTGAACATAATTATCACCCTTTCTGCTAGCATTAGATAATGGGCTAAACAAGAGGCCCAATGGGCCTGCATCGCTCACCTGTTATAAATCCAACACTTGTAATCTTAAGATTTCATAAGAACCTATTAAAAGATTTAAACATATGACGCCTCTGTCCTTGATTGTTGAACAAGGACATTAGGTTGAAAGTGGATCAAGGTCATTCATTTGAACTAACATGATAGTCCTTCATCCCAGCATGCTACAGGCCCAATATCTGTACCCTGGGCTGTTTGGGTATTGAGAAGAAGTCGCTTGAAGATTTTACAACCTTTGACCCCTGTGACCTTGAAAGTTGGTCAAGGTAATTTAGTTGAACAAGCTTGATAGTCCTTCATCCCAGCATACTACAGGCCCAATATCAGTACCCTGGGCTGTTTGGTCATTGAGAAGAAGTCGCTTGAAGATTTTACAACCTTTGACCCCTGTGACCTTGAAAGTTGGTCGAGGTCATTCAGTTGAACAAACTTGATAGCCCTTCATCCCAGCATGCTACAGGCCCAATTTCAGTACCCTGGCCCTTTTGCTTACTGAAAAGAAGTCGCTTGAAGATTTTACGACATTTGACCCTGTGACCTTGAAAGGTGGTCGAGGTCATTCAGTTGAACAAGCTTGATAGTCCTGCATCCCAGCATGCTACAGGCCCAATATCTGTACCCTGGGCTGTTTGGGTATTGAGAAGAAGTCGCTTGAAGATTTTACAACATTTGACCCCTGTGACCTCGAAAGTTGGTCAAGGTCATTCATTTGAACTAACTTGGTAATCCTTCATCCCAGCATGCTACAGGCCAAATATCAGTACCCTGGTCTGTTTGGTTATTGAGAAGAAGTCGCTTTAAGATTTTACAACATTTGACCCCTGTGGCCTTGAAAGTTGGTCGAGGTCATTCATTTGAACAAGCTTGATAGTCCTTCATCCCAGCATGCTACAGGCCCAATTTCAGTACCCTGGCCCTTTTTCTTACTGAAAAGAAGTCGCTTGAAGATTTTACGACATTTGACCCCTGTGACCTTGAAAGTGGGTCGAGGTCATTCAGTTGAACAAGCTTGATAGTCCTGCATCCCAGCATGCTACAGGCCCAATATCTGTACCCTGGGCTGTTTGGGTATTGAGAAGAAGTCGCTTGAAGATTTTAAAGACATCTGACACGAGTGACCTTGAAAGTGGGTCAAGGTCATTTATTCGAACAAACTTGGTAGCCCTTGATCCCAGCATGCTACTGGCCAAATATCATCTTCCTAGTCCTTTTGGTTATTGAGAAGAAGTTGTTTGAAGATTTTAACATATTTCAACCCCTGTGACCTTGAAAGTTGGTCGAGGTCATTCAGTTGAACAAACTTGATAGTCCTTCATCCCAGCATGCTACAGGCCCAATATCTGTACCCTGGGCTGTTTGGGTATTGAGAAGAAGTCGCTTGAAGATTTTAAAGACATCTGACACCAGTGACCTTGAAAGTGGGCCAAGGTCATTCATTTGAACAAACTTGGTAGCCCGTCATCCCAGCATGCTACAGGCCCAATTTCAGTACCCTGGCCCTTTTGCTTACTGAAAAGAAGTCGCTTGAAGATTTTACGACATTTGACCCCTGTGACCTTGAAAGTTGGTCGAGGTCATTCAGTTGAACAAACTTGATAGTCCTTCATCCCAGCATGCTACAGGACCAATATCAGTACCCTGGGCTGTTTTGTTATTGAGAAGAAGTCGCTTGAAGATTTTAAAGACATCTGACACCAGTGACCTTGAAAGTGGGTCAAGGTCATTCATTTGAACAAACTTGGTAGCCCTTGATCCAAGCATGCTACTAGCCAAATATCATCTTCCTAGGCCTTTTGGTTATTAAGAAGAAGTTGTTTGAAGATTTTAACATATTTCAACCCCTGTGACCTTGAAAGTTGGTCGAGGTCATTCAGTTGAACAAACTTGATAGTCCTTCATCCCAGCATGCTAAAGGCCCAATATCAGTACCCTGGGCTGTTTGGTTAGTGAGAAGAAGTCGCTTGAAGATTTTAAAGACATCTGACACGAGTGACCTTGAAAGTGGGTCAAGGTCATTTATTCGAACAAACTTGGTAGCCCTTGATCCCAGCATGCTACTGGCCAAATATCATCTTCCTAGTCCTTTTGGTTATTGAGAAGAAGTTGTTTAAAGCAAAAAGTTGACGCCGGACGGACGCCGGACGGACAGACGGACTACGGACTCGCACCAACTTGTAATCTTAAGATTTCATAAGAACCTATTAAAAGATTTAAACATATGACGCCTCTGTCCTTGATTGTTGAACAAGGACATTAGGTTGAAAGTGGATCAAGGTCATTCATTTGAACTAACATGATAGTCCTTCATCCCAGCATGCTACAGGACCAATATCAGTACCCTGGGCTGTTTGGTTAGTGAGAAGAAGTCGCTTGAAGATTTTACAACCTTTGACCCCTGTGACCTTGAAAGTTGGTCAAGGTCATTCAGTTGAACAAACTTGATAGTCCTTCATCCCAGCATGCTAAAGGCCCAATATCAGTACCCTGGGCTGTTTGGTTATTGAGACGAAGTCGCTTGAAGATTTTACAACATTTGGCCCCTGTGACCTCGAAAGTTGGTCAAGGTCATTCATTTGAATAAACTTGATAGTCCTTCATCCCAGCATGCTAAAGGCCCAATATCAGTACCCTGGGCTGTTTGGTTATTGAGACGAAGTCGCTTGAAGATTTTACAACATTTGACCCCTGTGACCTTGAAAGTTGGTCGAGGTCATTCAGTTGAACAAGCTTGATAGTCCTTCATCCCAGCATGCTACAGGCCCAATATCAGTACCCTGGGACTTTTGGTTATTGAGAAGAAGTCATTTGAAGATTTTACGACATTAGACCCCTGTGACCTTGAAAGTGAGTCAAGGTCATACATTTGAACAAACTTGGTAGCCCTTCATCCCAGCATACTACAGGCCCAATATCAGTGCCCTGGGCCTTTTGGTTATTGAGAAAAAGTTGTTTGAGGATTTTGAAGACATCTGACCCCAGTGACCTTGAAAGTGGGTCAAGGTCATTTATTCGAACAAACTTGGTAGCCCTTGATCCCAGCATGCTACTGGCCAAATATCATCTTCCTAGTCCTTTTGGTTATTGAGAAGAAGTTGTTTGAAGATTTTAACATATTTAACCCCTGTGACCTTGAAAGTGGGTCAAGGTCATTCGTTGAACAAACTTGGTAGCCCTTCATCCCAGTATGCTACAGGCCCAATATCAGTACCCTGTGCCATTTGGTTATTGGGAAGAAGTTATTTGAAGATTTTAAAGACATCTGACACCAGGGACCTTGAAAGTGGGTCAAGGTCATTCGTTGAACAAACTTGGTAGCCCTTCATCCCAGCATACTACAGGCCCAATATCAGTGCCCTGGGCCTTTTGGTTATTGAGAAAAAGTTGTTTGAGGATTTTGAAGACATCTGACCCCAGTGACCTTGAAAGTGGGTCAAGGTCATTCATTGAACAAACTTGGTAGCCCTTCATCCCAGTATGCTACAGGCCCAATATCGGTACCCTGGGCCATTTGGTTATTGAGAAGAAGTCGCTTGAAGATTTTACAACATTTGACCCCTGTGGCCTTGAAAGTTGGTCGAGGTCATTCAGTTGAACAAGCTTGATAGTCCTTCATCCCAGCATACTACAGGCCCAATATCAGTACCCTGGGCCATTTGGTTATTGAGAAGAAGTCGCTTGAAGATTTTACAACCTTTGACCCCTGTGACCTTGAAAGTTGGTCGAGGTCATTCAGTTGAACAAGCTTGATAGTCCTTCATCCCAGCATGCTAAAGGCCCAATATCAGTACCCTGGGCTGTTTGGTTAGTGAGAAGAAGTCGCTTGAAGATTTTACAACCTTTGACCCCTGTGACCTTGAAAGTTGGTCGAGGTCATTCAGTTGAACAAGCTTGATAGTCCTTCATCCCAGCATACTACAGGCCCAATATCAGTGCCCTGGGCCTTTTGGTTATTGAGAAAAAGTTGTTTGAGGATTTTGAAGACATCTGACCCCAGTGACCTTGAAAGTGGGTCAAGGTCATTCATTGAACAAACTTGGTAGCCCTTCATCCCAGTATGCTACAGGCCCAATATCAGTACCCTGGGCCTTTTGGTTATTGAGAAGAAGTTGTTTAAAGCAAAAAGTTGACGCCGGACGGACGCCGGACGGACAGACGGACTACGGACTCGCACCATAACATAAGCTAACATGCCCTTCGGGCAGGTGAGCTAATAAAAACTAGGGTATAACGTTCTGGGGTTTATCAAGGAATGTCATAAGATACAAAAATCACTATTTTTGGTAATGATGCAAAACAAAACACATAATGCAGTAATACATTATATAAACTACTAAAAATAATATCATATGAATCATACAGAGGATATCCAATAAGTGATGACTAGGGTTTACATCCAGTAGTGGGAGTTTATTATCAAGTATAACCGTCACTGAATACATTATGTTTTTAGGAATAAACTTGCCAGATCGGATACAAAACCTGATCATTCACAAGAGTTGGATATCTGGTTTATCTCGTAACAAAAATATATCAAAGAATAATGAGTTTGCTCTGTACCAAATGTAGGATCGGACTTCTTCGTAAGCAATAACATCTGACACACCATGTGATGTCAAAATGCAAGTGTGACATACGCATTCAAAAGCATTCAAAAGCATGACACCACACCACACGACTTTATTTGTGAAATCATCAAAATCAACAATTCATGGGCCGAGCGTAATGGAACCTACACTAGTTATGGGATAAAAACACACATTCATTAAACTTGACTATAAAATGATGTCATTCCATCTACTTGAGAGTTTTAGGTATCAATGTTATCAGATAGCCAGTATACCATACAATGTATGTTTCTATCACTGGTCCTGACAGATCACAACACGTATGTAACAATACACAGGGAAATGCTTAATCCTAAAACAAAATACTACAAAATAATACTCGACACACAAACAAAACTGAAACAATTCTATTTGATTTATGGCATTTCATACGATTTCAATAAACAAATCTTTCCGATGCAGTTCACAGAAATCCTCCCCAAGCCAGAGCCTTGCTTGTTATCCATTACATGTACCAAGACATGTTTTTTCATTTTGGTATATTTTTTGGCTTTCAGATCTAAACATAAACACAACAAGAACTTGAATCCAAGTGATGATTGCATGATTGTGTCAAAATAAATTTTACTGAAGCAGTTTTAAACATTTGGCTTACAACTATGTCAAATATTGAATATATCTCTGCTTATTTAGTCATTAACAGTTAATTGAAAAATTCTTTAACCACAATCGGTTTGACCTAAAACAATGAAGGTAGGAAAAATGAACAAGATTTAAAAATCTAATATACATTGTATCATTCAAATGAAACTTTAATTTCTAAGGACATCCTCTGAATCTCTTTAGAGAGAAACAGTCAAATTTGTTTATCAACCCTTTCACCACTGTAGACCATAATGGACTCATCCAGATCAATGCATGGAAGAGTCTACTAAAGATACATAGGGGTGAAAGGGTTAAAACATATTATAAATACATACATGTCTTAACTCATTCACCCCTGAAATTTCATAATGAACTATTCTAACATCTTAATTGGAAGAGTTCAAATGTGTCTTCAGGGTTGAAGAACTAATGTGTTTGTATCAATAAATACACACTCAGATCCACAAGATCAACTGATCCAGATAAACAAAATAGATTTTCAAAATAATGCCACATGAAACAGTGATTACAGGAAACATTTTATATGCTGTTAAATATAGATTTTTATAAGAAAATATAATCCCAGGTTGCTTAGTGTGTCTTAGGCTATGGTCTCGACAAGTTTTAACCGGTTGATATACTATTTTGAAAGGTTGAAACTTAGACCACAAGTATAATTTTCCTTACTCAAAATGACCAACACTTGCATGATGGTACTCTTCAATCAGGAAAATTTCCAAAAACCTATTTTTTATCTAAAATGTCCCAGTTAATCATTTTTATATCGATATAGACTAGACTGTCATTACAAATTTTCTGAATTAATGAAGAAAGGATGCTAAATAAAAGTGTTTATTACACCAGTATTCATCCAAGTTGAAACAGCCTTCCTGGTTTTAGGTGTCTAATCTATCAACATGTTTTACAAAATAAAGCTTCTAAATGGATACCAAACCAACATGATTATCATACAGTGGGTAGGGAACCAAAGCAGTACCAACTACAGTTCTGTAGATTTCCTAATTTTCTGTAATGTAATTTTCACAATTTTATAATTGGAACTTCAAACCAGTACACATGTCTTTTGTTTTACATGTCTCAGTTTGATGAATACCTTTCATTTAAATATTGAAAAATAATATTTGAGCTGTTCGCAAATCGCAAGAGTAGTAAAGTTTTAGCAAATGAGAATCATTTTTTTATACAATCTAAAACCTGTGAAATTCTGATGTTTTACATAACAGTCTGTAGCAATCATTGAGCTAGTTTAGAAAAATATCATTACTACGGTAATGGCTTTATTAACCCTTTCACCCCTGTGTAACTTAAGTAAACTCTACCATGCATTGATCTGGATGAGTCCATTATGGTCTACAGTGGTGAAAGGGTTAAAATTGCTTTGATTTTATAATGATATTAGAACCCGGCAAACTTTCTTACATACTACAGCAAAGATGTTTAGTAAGAACCGACAATTTACATCACAGTCAAACAGTCTCTCTATATGTAGTGTGATGGGTTTGTTATTCAGTCTTTTTGAAGTAAACTAAAATCACAGGTGCTCTATAGATAATAGCACTACATCTATCAATGTATTATATAAGAGGCATGATATAAAAATGTTGTAAGAATTCACAACAGAGTGTAATATTAACAACATAGTGTGTAACCACGACTAGGATTTAACATCTTAAAGCTATAAAACCTTCAAATTTTTCAAAATTCAAAGCCATAAAAAAAATTAAAGAAGTTTTGTTTAAGTATGTTGGTGAAGGTACGTAATGACAACATTTGATTTGGTCGACCTGTATTGATTTACCAACAATAAACCCTGAAATAATACCTGATTGGTGCACTTGACACCTCCTATTAAACAATTAGCACTTAAATACATATATCTGTATATCCTGTATTTTGTAAATTTACATGAGAAGAAGGAGTGAGAGCAGTATCTATTGGCCCCCCCCCCCCCCCCTTTTCTAAATTTAATTCAACAAACAAAACACAAAGCGAACTGAAAGACACATCATTAACACAGCAGCGATCTAATACCTACAGGTGTACAGCTGAGCCTCTCATCAATTAATACTGCTATAATGTTTACCTTGATAAAAATTGTTAAGAGGTAATAAAATATTCAAATTATTTCAATGCACAAAATTAAATCAAAAGACAAACAAGTGGTCCCGCTTGAATTTTCTATGAGACCAACATTAATAATATGTAGGTATCTAACACCCGACTCTGGAAAACTCCAACATCAATGAAGTCAAAATCACCATAGCGACACCACAAAGGTCAGATAACTCTTATTCTTCAGCCCTCATCACCACTCCACTGGCTGGAGGAACTCACTGGGGTGATACATGAATCGGAGGTTGAGACATGTGGGATAAACCCTACAACTAAATATAGAGTTAACTTATGGTATATAGCAGCACAAACACTAGAATTCTATTGGCTGGCTGGTGGTCATGTGACCATGTCCAGGGGTTTCTCGAGCAGTTCTCTAAGGTAGTGGAGTTGAATGGGTTTGTGTGAGAGCTTTGCATGGGCATCCGCTATAGTGAACCATTCCCTTGTCCGACCTGAAAAACACAAACAAAACATACAAAGTATTTTAAACAAACAACACCCAACTCCTTTTGTAACCTGCAGAGATTTTCACTGGACATTATCTAAATGGTTAACTTCAAGGACAATTTTATTGACAAAGCTACCACACGTCTAGTGAGATTATCACTAAAAAGTTATACATGTAGTAGGTATTTATTTGAAAACAAAAATATGACTCACGAACTAAATAACTTTGACAGCTGAAGGATCTCTGTCCCACTGTAGGCAAATCCACTGTAGATTTTCACACAGTAATCTCCCCTTGGATATTACTAGCACAACTGGACTTTGATACAACCATTTTTACTCATAGGAATACTTTCGTGATTGGTTTTTTTTTTTATATCATTCTAAGCTTATTTTCATAGAAGTTCTTCAAAGTATGGTTTTCTTTTCAAAAATTATTTAAGAAAGAAATATATATTGTTACACCAAATAAAAAAATGTCTATAGTAAAGGTTTTGGTGGAGGTATGAGGATCCATAATGTCTGTAACAAATGATGGTAATTCTCTCAACAGATTTTTTTTTTGTTTATAACTATATATGTAATAAGAAAAATGTGACCATATTTCAGTAATTGTAAAAATGTAACATAATCAAATAAAAAGAATCTTTGATTAAGGGTTCATGGCATGGCATGGAATTACAAAGATCTTTCTTGTTTTGATGAGATATTGATCATAGAACAAAGTTTTAGAGCCTGTGTTTCCAGATAAGTAAGTGTACAGAAACACATTGATTCACCTAATATCTCTAGTGCCTGTGAATAACAGACCAGCAAGCTGCGTATTTTATGTGGCGCTATATAAATGCCTGTTATGGAGATAATGAACAAGAGATCCCAGAGGGAACTTGGCGCCCACCATTGTACCATCTTCATTAGTTCTTTGTCAGTTTGATCTTTTCTCTTCTTCCTCTAATCTGTTTGATCGAGTCATGTTAACAGTAAATGCACCTTGAGGTAACTTTTGATCTTAACTTAATACTTATGTGTATGAAAGCCAACCTTCAAAGTGAGTTTGTCATTTCACATATTTACTAGTACAGTACTTAATGTGAAAGAAATAGAATCGATCATTGCAACCTTTAGCCATTTTGTTTTTATGATCAGTCCCAAAATATAACATGCACAACGAGGGATCAAGGGGAACCTACATATCAAATTTGAGAAAGATCCCTCAAGTTATTCCTGAGAAATAGTACTAACAAACCTTCAATGTCAAAAATCAAAGATGACTGTTGGTAGGCCATTTTGTTTAACTGATCAGTTTCAAAAGTAAACATGAACAATAAAGGATAGTGGGGAACCTGCATTGGCTGGCCCAAATAAATATTTTGGGCGAATAAAAAATTTGAAGCACTGGCCCAAATGACATACTGGTGGCCCAAATAATTTTGGGAAGAAATATTTCCACAGCATTTAACACAATGCTTCAGCACATTTAAATTACATATAACATGACAATATTTGTAATATGTAAAACAAAATAAAACATTATATTTTTAATTCATTCAGGTATTCCCAAAAATAAATACACAAAAATTGCACCTCAAAGAAGACACCATGGCAGTATTTATATAGAAAATCTGAAAAAAAAATCATCACATTTTCTTATCACGTACAGTTTGATTCAAATCGAATTAATGACAACTGAAAAATGTAATGCCCCTCAGTTAATGAGGAAGGGACTATACATTTCTTTTATTCAATAATTTTTTGACAGTCGCCCAAACTATTTTTGTTGGGCCAGTGACTACCTCACTTTTGACAACTTTTGGTCGCTCGAGCAAGACTTAAACCGCCATTGGCGAGCAGGCAACCGTCCATTTCAGGCACTGCTGCACAACGAGGGAACAAGGGGAACCTACATAAAACAAGAGGCCCATGGGCCTTAACGGTCACCTGATATATTTATACAGAGAGTTGATTTCGTTTTTAACATGAACAGAAATATTATTCAAAGTGACAAAAACAATAAAACCACCTTATTCAATATCAAGCATACAGATTTCAGACTAAAAAGGATTTGAAACTAGCACCTCTGATTCTAAACAAGGAAAATGAAGAAATTTTAGCACACTGACTCCCTTGAGCCCCACCCTACAGCCCTTGGGGGTAGGGCTGGCTCAAAATTTTCAAAGTATCAAACTGTCAACTCAAGGTTATAATTCCAATCAAGTTATTAACATGTAATATTCAAA
>NW_018404373.1:1197784-1201127 GCF_002113885.1 Mizuhopecten yessoensis
ATTTTTGTTGACCTTGTTCATGGAAGGTCCCTGCAAAATTTCATTGAAATTGGTTCAGGGGTTTTGGAGAAGAAGTCGAAAATGTAAATTGTTTACGGACGCACGACGGACGACGACGGACGAAAGGCGATCGCAATAGGTCACTTGAGACTTTGTCTCAGGTGACCTAAAAATTGAGAAAGATCCCTCTAGTACTTCCCGAGATATAGCGATAACAGATGGCTGCCTGTCGGCCATGTTGTTTATCCGATCAGTGCCCTGCACAGCTTAGGACCAAGGGGAACCTACATATAAAATTTGAGAAAGATCCGTTTGGTACTTCTTGAGAAATAATGATAACAAGAATTGTTTAAGGATGGACGACGGGCGGACGGACGATGGACCACGGACGCAGAGTGATTTGAATAGCCCACCATCAGATGATGGTGGGCTAAAAACTGCACAAGTCTGTCCAGAAACTGTTAATGATGCAGTTGATCTGGTTATGTGATGGGGAGGGGGTTGGAGGGAGGCTGATATCCTTAAGATCGTGTATGTCTGCATTCTCAAGTTCAATCAATGCACAATATTTTCTGTTTCGATGAATCAGCATTTTTCTTCAAATGCTGCCTTTGCAAAATGAAGGATGGGCTACAAGTCTGACATAAAGACATAAAGACCAGAATGTATTATATGGGAGTCGTAAACTTGCAGCATCCTTTTGTGTAGTTTCAGACCACTGATTGCATATGCATGTGCAAGTTTAACAGTATTTCTCCAGTCACTTACACATAACCTTATAATGTCTGTTTTGTCTATATGTACATGTATACAGTACCCTTACAGCTTGTTTAGGTAGGGAGCACCATGTGTGATTGTTATTGACCCAGCTGTATGGCAATGCCTTACATGTGTTGTAGCTGCACCTGTTAGCATCTTCCTGACTACCATTACCTTGTGTAAACAATGAACAGACTAGGTGGAAATGCCAACATAAATCAACAAACACACTCTGGCTTACCCAAAAATAACAGTGGCTCGTCCTACAACTATAAAAAAGGGTGTCCCATTAAGAAATTTTAGTAGTCATAGGGTCAATCAGTGAATGTGCAGATATTAACATGGGAAGCTGCGAAATTATTTAAAACCAATCATCGGCCAAATTCCCCAGAGACAGCAGTGAGCTGACTAATATACTTGTGGTTTATAGACAACTGGTGTTGGGTTCAACTTAATTAAAAAAAAAACCAATGTAATCCAACGTTCACATTTGATTCGGGTAAATCGGACCTGATGTAGAGAATGCATAAATAATGCTGCAGTGTCTACTCTTTCCAGCTATTAACCTATACAGTAGGCCACCACAATAATGTTACTAGTCCATGTTAACACAGTCTACACTCTAGCAATGGTGATATTTTGGAAACATGGAATTGGTAGCAAGCTGCAGATCCACATGTGGATTTGGCCCTAAGTGTTGACTGTTGACTTCTCCTTGGGTGGTCAGGTTGTGCAGTGGATGGCACACTTGCCTTTCACCAAGGTAGCCGGGTTCGATTCCCCTATCAAATGTGGAAAGGAACTGGTCACCTGCCCAACCGCTTGGGGTTTCTGCGGGTATTCCGGTTTCCTCCCGCATTAAGACCCCCCACATACTAAACATCCAGGCCAACAAGAGTGATTAATATAAAATGAAATAGCTTGTTTGTTTCATGATTTGTTGTAAAATAAATAACGTAAATGTTTATGTTGACTTCTCCTATCAGTAGAACAATGCTGATCAGAAAATCTCGAAATTTTCTTCCTGTCTAAAAATAAGGATAAGTTAAAAAACTGTGAGCTTATCTTATCTTTATTCCAACTTTGTTTGCAGGGGGTATAAAACTCAAATCACAAATCCCTTCACTCATGCACATTTGCATATGTTGTACTTTCACTGTGCCAAGTTACAAAACACTCCAACAAACAGTTAGGAGGAGTTGCACTTACAAGGTTTCTCGAGTGAAAATTTACAGTTTCAAGGGGCCATAACTCCAGCAAAAATAGTCGAAACACAAATTCTTTTCTTCGTGCACATCTACATATGAGGTCCTTTCATTGTGCCAAGTTCCAAAAAAATCAGACAAAATAGTCTAGAAGGACTAGTTGTGCTTACTACAAGGTTCATCGACAGACAGGGTAACTTTGTTTGCATTTGGTATAGAAATTTGTTTGTTTGTTTAATTTGCTTTGTGCCATGGGCCATCAACATGTCATGTAGGGCCAAACAACACTGTAACAAGAGGCCCAAGGGCCTTAGCGGTCACCTGAGTTATATCATAGGTACTGGTAGCTTTATTTTATTGTTTAGATGTGATGTGGAAATCAGCATGTAAACTAAGTGAAATACAATACTTGTCATGTCATCAAAGGATAAGAATTTGAAAATATTTGTAAATGTTCCCTTTGGGGCCCCGCTCTAACCCCTGGGGATGGGGCAGGAATTCCAAGTTTACAATTTGATACCGTCATCCACCAAAGATGATTCTGACCANGCAGAGAAAATGACTGTAATACCTCTGAGTCTGGAGAAGAAGATTTTTGAAATATTGGTTAATTTTCCCTTTTGGGCCCCGCCCTGGCCCTTAGGGTTGGGGTAGGAATCCCAATTTTACAATTTGGTAGCCTCATCTACCAAGGATGATTCTGACTAAGTTTGAAAAAATTCCATCCACTGGTTCTTGAGAAGAAGCTGATAATGTAAAAGTTTACGCACGACGTACGACGGACGACGGATGATGGACGACGACGGACGGAAAGTGATTGGAATAGGTCACTTGAGCAAAGCTCAGGTGACCTAAAAATAGATGTTCACAAGCAAACACCGTAGTCCTAATAGGTTAAAAAGTAGGAAAGATGCAAAACAATAATAAAACAATAAAACAATAAAACAATAATAATAAAAGATAATCACCTAATTAAACAAGAGGCCCAATGGGCCTGCATCGCTCACCTGGTATAAAACTCACACTTGTAACCTTAAAAGTGATCTAAAATAAAGCTACAGGCAAAATATCAGTATTTATGATTAAAATTCATTTAAACGACCCTGTTAATTTTTTTTAAAACATTTCACCACTGTGATTGAAAGTCGAACAAAGTCATTATGTTGAACACATTGTATAGCCTTTCATCTCGGGATGCAACTTGCAAAGTATAAACATACTGGGACCCATGGTTATTCATAAGAGGTTGTTTAAAGATTTTAAACAAATTTGACCCCTGTGACCTTGAATATAAGTCAAAGTCATTCACTTTAACAAACATAGTAGTCCTTGATCCCAGCATATGCTACTAACTAAATATCAACATCCTGAGCCTTTTG
>NW_018404373.1:1201674-1219924 GCF_002113885.1 Mizuhopecten yessoensis
TTTAAAGTTTTTAACATATTTGACCCCTGTGACCTTGAAAATAGATGAAGGTCATTTATTTGAACAAACTTGGTAGCCCTTCATCCCAGTTTGCTTCTGGCCAAATATCATCACCCTAGGCCTTTCGGTTATTAAGAAGAAGTCGTTTAAAGTAAAATATTGACGCCGGACGACGGACGGACGACGGACGGACGGACGGACGGACGGACGACGGACGCCGCACCACGGCATAAGCTCACTTGGCACTTCGTGTCAGGTGAGCTAAAAACAAATCGGCTACCTAAGGTACTGATCATGTATATATATTGGGGGCTCTCACTCTTATGTTGCACTAACATAATCGTTCCATTTTGGCTTTAAATTCTTGGGGAATTTTACCCCCAATCTCTTAAATAGATTACTACTTCACTTTATCTGTAGCCAGTTTCTCGTGGTAAATTTAACAGATCCGTTCTCTGGGGTGGCTATGAGTCTAGTCGCTTCTCTGGATTCCTCCAGATTCTAGTGACTTCTCTTGCCTTCTTCAGAGTCTAGCGTTTCCAATTCAGTCTTTTATAGCTTCTCCATGGATATTAGGAGTCTAGTCGCTTCTCTGGAGTCTTTCAGAGTCTAGCTGCTACTCATGTTTTCTTTGGAGTCTAGCTCGCGTTCTTTATCAAGCTTCTCTGTGACTTATAAGAGTCTAGCTTCCTTTAAAATGTTTTGAAAAGAATTTGCATTACTGTTTGGTAGTAGGATTGTTATAGAGTGAGCAGCCCCTGATACACCACATGTTTGCAGTAGGTTTTAGTACTTGTTCTTTGCTTGCACATACATATATCTGTCTTAATTCAAGTAATAGACAGGTTAACTGTTTCATTGTGTGAAGTTATGTATAAATACCAAGTTCTATAAAAACTGGTAGAGAAGAAGAGCAGCTGGGGTATGAAATAAACAGATAAACATGAAAGCTAAATAATCAGATATTAGTCCAGTCCTACATCAATGTGTATAGTCTGTGTTAGTCATCCTAGTCTTTGTCATGTAGACTATCGGTAATCATAATTAAAACAAATATTTTCAAGTAAATCAACAGACTTCATATGGAGAAAACTGCTATTTTGGAACATTGTAACTACCAGATTACATACAGGTAGTACACTCTGTTGGTGTCGGACATAATTTTCTCACCTATTTTCGAAATTACTGTCACCTGATGGAAAGTACAGATATATATACGCGATGATAATCGACATGCACGTTGTTTACGCAGAGATTGAGAAAATGGTCTCCCTAATGAGCTATTTCATTCCTGCAAACAATCTATTTCAGATTTTGAATTACATCAGTAGTAATCTAGGGACCCTAATACATCCACTGAACACCTACACACACACAGCTTTTCTCAGCACACGACAATGTCATGTTGATGGTATCTGTCGTTTCCTGTAAAGGTCATTATAGTACAGGAATTTGAATGACAATCCTTGTAACAATGCTGTTTGTGAAACACACAACTTGAGTCCAATCAATCTATCAAAGTTTCTTAAATCTTATTTAATTCTAAACATTTTCTAATTTTTCTAGATCCTAGGTTTTCAGGAAATTAAAGAGTTTGTGTTAGAAAGCAAGTCTTCACTCTTAATTCACAACTAGAAAATGACTGCAAGACATGAATGTCCCCGTCACCATGTGAAATTAGTTTCAGTGTTTGATGTTCTATAAATAGTTACAACTACTTTGATCTTGATATCCTGAAACACAAAAAAGAGTTATTCGATCTGTGTATAAATTTCATTAAAATCTGTTAAGAAATGAAGTAGCTAGAGCAATGACACTGAATCTGTTAATGATTTTCTATATATAGCAACCATGACCTTGGCCTTTGAACCCTGTAACACAATGATGTCTGAGGTTTACTCTACTTGACCTTTGTATAAAGTTTGACGAAAATCTGTGAAAGAATGAAGCTGCTAAGTGTTTACATTGAATCAGTTGATGATTTTCTATATATAGCAACAGTGACCTTGGCCTTGACCTTGGAACCCTGAAACACAACAATGTCCGAAGTATACTCATACTTGACCTTTGTATAAAGTTTGACGGAAATTTGTCAAAGAATGAAGCTGCTAAGTGTTTACATTGAATCTGGACGGGACGCGACGCGATGCAACATGACAGGGACGGGACAGACATGGGCAACACTATATGCCCCCAATTTTATGATTTTATTTTAAGAAGTATTCAAATAAAGAGGGATCAGTATTGAAAAATAATGAAAGGAAGTTTCCTTTGAGAAGTGCCAGATTCTACTCTGAATGATAAATCACTATTTGAAAACTTGTTTGTAATTTACATTGAAAACATGACTGTAGCCTCAGTTTGTTTTTATATAAACTACATTCAACACATTTACAGCAGATCATGTAGCTCTAATAATGCAGCACGGTCATTATATTCATCTTAAACTCACCTCCATTACAGTGTTATCTAAGAAAGGGAATCTGAAGTAGAATCTTTCGTTTAAACCTGCTATACAGTCTAACACATACACTTTGATCAATACCTCTAATCTCTGTATCATTTAATCCAATTTCAGTCATTACATTGCATGATTTGACTAACAATTCTTGGCAGAACGGAAAAGGCAGATGCGTTATAAATTGCTCTACAAAACCAACCAGAAATAACTGATCAAACATCCATTTAATACTGCACACTTTCTACTTCAATCTTGAGAACGACGGTGATCTAAATGCAACATCCTCACAGAAAAAAGAAAATAACCAAGCTAGCTCTCTAGATTTATTTCTACAGTACTGACACATTGTGATCACAAACAAGTAAACAACAACGTTCAGCCATGCTCCTGATTTAAACCTTAAGCACCGACACAAGTGTTCGTGTGATTACACCTTGAAGTGGCTTCATTCAAAATCCGGATAGGAAAAAAGAAAGAGATTTCTCTATGCGTGCTAGGGTGTTACTGAGGCATTGCTATGGTGTGAGCCGTTATTGATGGTACTAGACATTTACCATCCAATCCATGACTCAGGTTCTGATTCCATATCTAATTTTTCATTTCTTCCTCAGTTACACATGCCATATATACTGTGTATATATATAGCATACATATTCATTTCATTGATGTTCTTTTTTCCCTTTTAATTAGATTTTTGAAAATGAACAGACATCATGATTACTATTCGTAATGATAGCAAAAAATATGGTAATACTTTTTGTAGCACAAATGAAACACAGACATCATTCTTCCCTCAGGGTTTCTGTTTGATGATTCAAAATTAGAATAACCTGATTGTGTGGCCATCACACTACTCAAACACATGCACAATGTCCCTACATTGTTTCGTTCCTAATTTGTACGGCAGAAATAAGAATTTGATAACGAACAGGTCCTAATGTATGGATATCATTCTCGTAGCTTCATCCTGCTTAAGTTATTAACCTTGAAACATATGCCTAATATTGGAATTAATCTGACTTTCATCACATTTTTTCCCCATACACATACCTTAAGTATGGTAAAGTAACACGAACAGGCTTCATGTGTTAATGACCTATTTCACAACTGGAAAGGGAATTTTTATGTTTAGTAAACATTTTCATATGAAATTAGCTTCAGATATTTTGATAACAAACAGCTAAACAAATCGGGAACATCTGAAAGTACTCCGTAAATCAGTGTACTAATGGTATTATAGCCATAATATTGCTATCTACGAGCAAGGTTAACATTGTAACTTACTGTTAGTACATGTGTACTGTAGGGGCACCTCATTTATCACGCTACCTTATTTCCATTTCTACCGTGTAAATAGCTGGACAGGGAAACGAAAACACTTTAATTAATTACTGGGACAATTTTAAAGGTATATTGTAAAAGAAATATGTCATCCAACACATTAACATTTTTAGAGTGTGTCAGTCAGTACAGTGGGTCGTGCACCTTACAGGGGGTCACCTCTCCGACTAGGTGGGTTTTCATGGAACAGGACATTCCCGTTTTCTTCATTAAGACCCCCTCAGCACTTCCAACTTACAACAAGAGTGATAAATATAAACTGATTAAATGCTTTTCAAATTTGTTGTAATTACAAATAAAGTTTTACACTGGGGCTGTAAAGTGTGACCTCCGGTAAAGTCATTCTCAGATGAACGAGATTAATTAAGTACTACAACACTTTGGTTTTAAAGACTAGTACATTGTAATTAAAATGCAAATCTTGTTTAATTTTATTGAGAAGAGGTGAAATGTGATAACTACGAGCTGCCCGCAGCAGATAATCAGAAACTATTTAAGTTTTACAAATAATTTTTCACATCATGAAATAGGCAATATTTAGCCTTGTTAGTACATGGGCCTACACTGAGCTTGGGGTTACAAGTTTAATCTGTGTTGGCAATTAGTCTTATGATAATGTCTTTGAACTAGACATCTTACTCAGACTACACATCTAGCTCTACCAATATGGATCCGCAGCAGGCTGGACAGTAAAGATCTGTTTCACGACAGAGACATTGTACTATAAGGTTAATCTACGTTAATCACTGGGTCATCAGGCTCTAGGCTTCAAAGATTACTTAATTAAAATCCTAGTTCAAGGCAAGGTGTCTACAATATGTTCTTATGCACTGTTAAGGGAAAAGGGTCTGGTGGTGCATGTCCAAGATATTATATGCAAAGTGCCTAATGACCCTAGGTGTTATGTTAGGAGTGTAAAAGTTGATGTGTCTAGTGTATGTCCTGGGTATTTAAGCAATAAACTGCATAGATGTGGCAGACCAACTGGTATAACTGCCACATGTGTCACAGACAAACTGAATGGTGCGCACTAGCGCACCATGATAAGTTTGTCTGTGACACATGTGGCAGTTATACCAGTTGGTCTGCCACATCTATGCAGTTTATTGCTTATATTTATATTTCCATAATGAGAATTCGCAAAAAAAAAATATGTCTTTTCCAAATTTCAAATTTCCCGCTTATTACCGTCAGGTCAGGTCAGTATCTAGAACGGCAAAAAGATAACAGCTGACGTCATGCGCTATTTCCCATACAAAATTGAAAAGACTCCGCAACTTTCGTTAATAATTCATTTGATTTTGATTTATATATATATCATATTCTCGATTCATAAATAGTAACAAATGACATTTTGTAAGTAACTAATCAAGTGTCGTAAAACATTTTCCGATTTTATTGCGACCTATATCCGGCGCACGAACTCAAGGGAAGCCCGCAGTAATCAGGTCAGAGTTATATTTACAGTCCGGCATGTTGTTGATGTTGATCGTGCAACCGGAGAAGGTTGATTGGTGAAAAATCCAGGCGTAAAATTGTTTGTTGATCTCACAGACACTTCAGACAGTCAGCTGGTGTTCGGGATCAAAGCAGAAGATACCGATAAGTTCGGTAGTGACACTGTTAAGTCGCTCGGAGGTGCAAAGACCAACTTCAGTTATAGTCTCATAAGATGAAGCTGCTATTGGCAGTACTTTAGTAGTAATATATAAGGGCTTTGCCACACCAAATGTAAATATAATATAAGAACAGGTAAATAATAAGTTACCAAGTACAAGACAAGGCGCCAAGTGTACTGATATACAATGTATACAACCTTCTAATGATTATTGGGGAAGTGAACTTATTATCGGTCTTCAGTATAAAGTGAGGTGTCTAGTTGACATACATTTTGTAAATCTAAATCTCTGGTATAAAGTGAGGTGTCTAGTTGACATAAATCTACATATTTGATATAAAGTGAGGTGTCTAGTTGACATAAATCTACATATTTGATATAAAGTGAGGTGTCTAGTTGACATAAATCTACATATTTGATATAAAGTGAGGTGTCTAGTTGACATAAATCTACATATTTGATATAAAGTGAGGTGTCTAGTTGACATAAATCTATATATTTGGTATAAAGTGAGGTGTCTAGTTGACATACATTTTGTAAATCTAAATCTCTGGTATAAAGTGAGGTGTCTAGTTGACATAAATCTACATATTTGATATAAAGTGAGGTGTCTAGTTGACATAAATCTATATCTTTGGTATAAAGTGAGGTGTCTAGTTGACATACATCTATATATTAGATATAAAGTGAGGTGTCTAGTTGACATACATTTTGTAAATCTAAATCTGTGGTATAAAGTGAGGTGTCTAGTTGACATAAATCTATATCTTTGGTATAAAGTGAGGTGTCTAGTTGACATAAATCTATATCTTCAATATAAAGCGAGGTGTCTGCATGGTTGACATAAATCTATATCTTTGATAATGTGAGGTGTCTAGTTGACATAAATCTATATCTTTGATATAAAGTGAGGTGTCTAGTTGACATAAATCTATATCTTTGATATGAAGTGAGGTGTCTAGTTGACATAAATCTATATCTTTGATATAAAGTGAGGTGTCTGGTTGACATTGAAACTTGTCAGGAGCTTAGCTTCTCTATTGTGGTTGCGCCACATGTATGTACACTGCCTAGTGAATGATCAGCTATCCTTGAGGTACGTACAATGTAAACCTCCAACACATGTATATATGCAGAACATAAACACAAACCTTTGGTGATACCATTTTAATCAAAGTAAGCAGACAGTATTGACATAATGACTATCAACAGGTGAATAGGAACACGAAACCCTTATCCTGTTACTTTGTCTGACAAATTATACACATATATATTGGTCATATAATTGTAAAGCAATTCTACCATTTTAACATCAAACATTAATGTGTTGTTCTGTATCAGCAGCAGATTAGTGGGCTTGTTCGTTGTTATTAGTATGATAGCATTACCTCAGCATCAAAAGTACATATGTACTCGCTTTACACCGATACATGTATGTGTGGGGGACAGCGAACTAAATCATGTGTTTATTATAGAATAATTATCAGTGGCTTTAAGGGGGTTATATGTATGCTGCCAGAGTCTACCTCCCTCCCAAGAGAGTTCCTTGTGAAAAAATGTAAAAATATGAATTGTTATAAATGGACTTCAAAATTAGTTAATGACATATTTGTACTTTGTAATTATACAAGAAAGCCTGGATTGACAACATTCAGGTTCGTTCTGAGGTATAACACAATACAGATACATTCATTTCATTATATTTCAGTTCGAGATCACAATTTACAAAGCCAACATACACTGTATAATAGGTGTTTGACCAATCAAATTTGAATGCTGGTCACAATATATGCCAACAGTTTATAGACGATCTTCATTGCTGCATATTGTTATATGTAAAAGTACTTGAAAAATGGCTGGATCTTCTGCTATTGCCAAACATATTGGTACTGCAGGCACTGTAAACAGAAGAGCCATGTTTACATGCAGTGCCTGCAGTACCAATATGTGTTGGGTTCCTGCATGTTATAAATTATCTTTAGACAGTTATTTGAGGAAAACTAATAAGTTTATCAATGTTTGTATAAAGACTCTGCTTTAAACATGTGAGAAGAAGCAGTCACCGACACCATGGTGCTATAGACGAGGAGGCGATCAATACTTCCTCTTCATGCCGTTCACACGATTTTCCCCTACTACACACATCATCCACCACACTAACACTGTAATAAAGTTTCCATAACTCACACAACTTCACCTTCAGACTTCCATAGTTTCAACAGAGGCAGTGAAATTTAATATAATATCATATGATAATTATCAGAATCCATATATCTTGCAGCTAGCGATTATATTGTGGCGAAAATATAGCTTCCAGGTTTACCAGTTAATTCTTTCTTAAACTTTATCCATGCAGAGCTATAAACAGAATACAAATTGCTGTACAAACACTCCTTCAGAAGAAAGATTTATGGGAAACAAATTTTGTTTTTAATGTGGCTTGAACAATCATTGATAAACCTTGCCAACACAGAGGCTGACTTTTACAACAGAAGCCATTCTGAACTAGCTTACTGAAAAAATGTACAGCAATACCAACGCATTGCACTGTCAATAAATCTTAAAGATTTCATTTAAATATGTTCCTATTTATCCAATGATTTGACCTTGTGGCTCCTTGCTACAGTGTATGACCCAGACTTTGTTTGTTTTGTGGTTTAACGTCCTCGTAACAGCTAAATAATATAATATACAACATTTGATATAGCGCCCTATCTAGCTTACATAAGCAACTCTAAATCGCTTTACAGTACATAGATATACAATTAATACAATAAGGATATACAATTTTTGAGGAATTCGCCGGAGCTGCCTTATCAGGCGCTAACTACTAGTCCTATGCCACCTGGCTAATATCTCCCTATGTGTGTATGCCTGCGTGTGCTGGAGATGCGTGGCGATGAGCTTATTCCGTCTTTGCGTATTGCAGAGTTATCTTCTCTTGGGAGCAGGTATTGATTGTTACGTCACTTGTTTGTGAGAGTAACGTCATCAATTTTTGAGAAAACGACGTAATTTTCTCGCACAAACCAATGACGTAACAATCAATACCTGCTCCCAAGAGAAGATAACTCTGCAATACGCAAAGACGGAATAAGGCCATATGAAGATCAGTATGACACTGACAGTACACTAAAAATGTATGTGACACATCATTCAGTAATGATACATATGAAATTTCATAACAAAAAATATCCGCAGATCATATAAATGATAAGCCATGGCAAGGATGATCATTAAAATAGTTTGACCTTTGACCCCTTACTGTAAATATACTCAACATCAGGCACATGATGATCTATATGTCATGAACTAATTAATGTTTAAAAATGAATTAGGAGATATGGTTGTATTTGCATAATTATTTATTGCACAATGGTCTGACAAATGTTCATTTTGACACAGGTGAATCTTTTGTTTCCCACTGAAATTATATCATTAACATCTATCAGTTCTAGACATCGGGATTTTTTTTGATTTTTAGACAATAAACAGGCCAATGAATAATTAAGTTTAAAACATAATTTTACTTCAAAACATTTTTCACTGAAAACAACAGATCCAATTTAACTAATATGAAACTTCCCGGTAGGTTTTTAAAACTCCAATTGTATCTTGCTGATTCTTTTTGAACTGATCATGAGTACCGATATCGGGTCACAGTATTTATTGTTGAACAACATGTATGTACACACTCATTATCACTTGGATGAACAGAGCCAAATATTTGAAAATTCAAATCACAATAGAGAAGATTTCTGGCAAATATGCTCTATCAACAATAGTATTGACCTATATCAGTGATTTGGGAGACAATACAAATAAGTGGAGGGTTGGATGTTCCGTGTAAGGATATTAAAGATCCCACTATTACACACTGAGAGTCAAACATTCCTGCAGGGCGGTGTAAACAAGGGGAGTATTGATCAGTGCCCAAACCGACCAGACTGGGCCCTCATGATCAGCCACCACCGCCTGCAGCGGCAGCCATTACTGATGCTACTTCATCATTCTGTTATCGTTTGTCTGATAGATTCATATATTCAGCTTAAAGGGAGATGATTTTGTTATTTTAAGCAAAATTTGTTTTAAATCTTTTTGATAAGCCCTGGTTACTGAAAGCAGAACTTGAATGAGATGAACAAACAGTGTAGTCATGCTGATACCAGAAATTACCAGTGGTCTTTTGAAATATTATGAAGTGAAGAATGTATCTCAACTGATACTTTTCCAATTAATGCCATGCTTATAGAGTGGTGATGTAGAACTTCTTGATATGTCTTGTACCTTCAGATACATCATCTGGTGGAAAATTCGTACCTTGATTTATCCAATCTCCGTAGCCATGGATTTTATCTCCATACTAGCCAATAAAGACCTTATCCACAATAATGGAGAGAAATTTCAATTAATAGATAGAATATCCCCAGAATGGATCAATGGTCTGGAAGACTTTTACTTAACCATACAGTGTGACAGCCACAAGCCTATCCTGTAATGTGCTATAATATGAGACAGAGGAGAATTAACAAGAATTTGTATAAAAGATAAATACAACCCATTTGTCTAAGAAAGGCAGTTCCTTCTCTTCTGCAACTTAAACCTAATGTTGAATTAATCACTTTATTTCGCAAGGAACTTATCTGCGTGTAATAAATTTAAATGTAGCGTAATTCCCTATACTTTTTTCTCAAATGCAACCATTCTTTTGTTCTGGTATTTAATCTTGCTAACACACAATATCAAGGTCAAGGCACTTAGTTTTACAGTTGCAGACAAATAATCGTAAGTGCATGATGAGCAGCTTATGAACAGCGAGTGATAACTATGCTATATACCATGCACACACCATGTGTACACAATACTAGTGTTTTGTCACATTGCTAACAAGTCACATCATATACTCATCAAAGCAATGTCTAGTAGTGGGCAGTATATCATCTATGTGTGCATGGAACTTTTTTTCTGTCTTTGAGTTTATACAGTATTTTCTTGTTTTGAATTCTTTATCTAATAAGCATGAAATACAAATAAATGGCCGAAATTTCCTGTTTTTTTAGTACCGCTGTATCAACATGTGGATTTATATGGCATCGTCAGATACAAAGCAACTTTATGGATTATCATGAAATACTTACGTAACATGCAATTTTGTAAAATTTTGATTCGTTCTCTTTGAAAAATATATTTTGAGAGATATTTACATTGCCCAACAATCAGTGAATGTAAAATAAAACAATCAGTGAATGTGAAATAAAAGTAACATGTGTTTTTCACTTCAGTTGCCAATTACTGCCAGCAAGTTCTTATAGGTTGGTCGTAAACTCTTATTTAGAATCCTGAAATCTATCATTAAACTTTTACCTACAATGGAAATGTTTACAACTTCCTACCTTACTTCCACTATAAAACAACAGAGATAAATAAAAGTTGGCTGAATCTTGGAGCTTTGGGCAGCACTCCAAACTATCCATCTTTAAGATAGCTATAGGCGTCCAATTGCCTGTCTGAGGGGTGAGTTTAAAGGTATATACCTAAAAGTTTTTTGTTGGACAGTCTCACTAACCGTCCAGAATATCTGCCAATATGTAAACGGTTGGGTGACATGATACCTAAATATTTCGCCAACAAAACATGAAGTAAACCCACCAGGTGCACTTATTGTAGATGTTCTGTGTAGACCTATAAAAAGCAAACCTTTACAAAACTGCAAAACACAAACACGTTAGAAATTGAAATATCTCAATATTTTCCCAAATTAACAAGCATTTTCATGTTCATGATATGTTGGAAAGAAATTGAATCTATATCATGATAGCTTTACTTTGATGCGGCATTAAATTTTTGCATTCAGGCAACCTTTAAAATCTATTAAGTAATTTTTCAGCTTCTTATAAAATGCATAAATGACCTGCTAAAGTAAGTCCATTTCAGCAGATGTCGTATAAGTAACCTATCAGGGAGATGACATTTACCTTACTTTCTTCTACAGCCCTGATCTAGCTGGTTTTAAACCATATCAAGCTGCTTAATAAAAGGCTGACATTTAATTTTCTGTTTAATTTGCTTTCAAACTGCTTTTAAAGTTTACAATTGTACATGATTTGAAGCCCTTTAAATGTTGTATAAATAAGATCTGTAGAAATTCATTGTATCTTTATATATACAGTAGCTATAGTACACCATGGTATGCTGGTGCTTAGATTTCTATGACTACTAACTGGGTGTCAATCATTTTAATTGGACCTTCATTTACTCATAAAAGAATTGATTATTACATTAGAGATGTTATAGCACACTGTTTCTTTAAATCATGCAATTAAACAAAAAAACGAAATTTTAAGACAGAAAAGAGCTTCTTTTTTTTTCTTTTTTTTTTCTTTTTCTTTACTAGGTATTACTGAACACATACAGAACAGCATGTGTATGACATGTTTCTCCAATATATTTTCTATGGCTCTACTTTCAATAGATGTTAATTTGTAAACTTTTTACATCAACAATGTGTTTGTTAAAATATTCCCAGAAAATTGTCCCGTCAAAGGTTTATGTCTTGAAATCGAGACTGCAAATTTAGAACCTACACTGTCACAAAATTCCATGATACGCTGCTAGCTTGTGAAAGGGGTTGGATTTAGAAATCATGCCTGCATGTACCTTGTAGTGAACATTTTTGGGCATTAGATAGTTGGGGGCTATATTGTGTATAAATTGACATAAACAAAGCATATCATTAACATTTGAACCTCAATCGCAAAAAAAATGGACCTAAAATTTGAAACTTTTTTACCAGTCGAAAGAAAATGAGAACAATTTGATGAGGTGTCCCTACAGGCATGACATACAACTGGTACTACTTCAACCCAAACAGATTCTGATCAATATCGTACAACATACTGAAGCCCTCATCATCAGTGACCTTGACATTCCGAATCACCTTGACACTGGAAATTTGCCAGTGATGTCATCAGGTCCTTATTACATAATTATCCTTGACCTACTCATTCTGTGGAGAGTTGCCAGGTATCAGGTGTATAGACATGTATGTCTGCTTTAATCTACAACATTATGTTGATTATATCATAATCCATTTTCCCACAAAGACTAGACTTTGATAGCACCTTCAAGTGTATTATATATATACAGTACAACCTCAATATAATGCCTTGTTTCATTTGCCACCTCACATACCACCAACATCAAGGTCCCTTTTTATTCCTCCTTTTCCTTAAAAATTTCTATACATGTTTCTCTCAATTTCTTGCCAAACCCCTTTATAATGCCAAAATTTCTCTGGACAGATTGTGGCAGTATAAGGAGGTTTGACTGTACATAATACTTACTTCTAGCTAACTTTCTGATGATCCGTAGTGACAGTACCTGATATGTACAGTGAAGCCTTGCAGTTTGAAGATTTGTTTATTTCCATTAAAGTGTCTGGATACAGTAGCTGGATTATGCATGGACATTTTTGTACAAAACCTTTCCTGTGAACATTTAAATTTTTAAACATTCTAATTGTTTCAACATCTGTATCAAAATTTGACAAGAACCTGGAACACAACATAATTTCTGCTTGACCTAATCACATTCTTCTCATGGTGATTCAAAATTGAACCCAATTTCCCTTTAAATTCTTTTGGTCATGACCGTTAATAGACCTTTGACTTAAAAGTCTCACAAAGAGTTTTAAGCTAGTCTGAAGAAATAATATAAAGCAAAAAAAACATCCACGAAGATTCACTATCAGTCTTTGAGAAGTCAATGCCCCAAAATGATCTGAATATGACCTTTGACCCATTACAATGTCTTTAATTTTATCTTGAAAGTACAGACACAAGGATGGTATATGCAACACACTATACTGCCGTTGTACATTCATCATGTAAGAATTTTCATGAAGAAGTTATGTTTCAAGATTAGTTGTTCAGCAGTTTTTGTCCTGACAAGCATTACCTACAATGGTTTGATGCTGTGACCTTGGATCCACAATGTAGCTTGAAGTTAAAAAGTTATTTCAAATAATTTATCTACACCCAAACATCTATATATAACAGGTTTTTTGGTTTAATGTCAAGCTGGGAACACATGTTTATGGTGTTTTTGAAACCCACATTCTTACTGTTGTAAAGAAGGCTTTCATAGCAGGATACACAGATAACAGTTTTACATAATAATATACAGTCCGTCAGATTAATTGATATCCTACGGTGAACAGTCCATCTCCAAGACTATCCAGAGCAAACATTCATACTTGTTATTAAATTAATAAAAAAAGTCTGTTAATATTGTTAATTAAGGATTAACTTGAATATAATTTTCATGTTATGGAGCTATAACACAAAAAACGGAGTGTACTCTAAATAAACCGCGAAGTGGTTTATGATGAGAGTACACTCCGCTTTTTTGTGTTATAGCTCCATAACATGAAAAATATATTCAAGTCAATCCTTATAATTTAATCTACTATAAACAATCCCAGTGGAAATCAACTTTTATTGATGGACTATTATCTCTGAGAAATTATTATGCCGCTGTATCAGCCAATCAAAAGCGACGTTACAAATGGTGATGTCATTTTTTTACGTTATGGGCCGAAAACATAAATGTTTAAGCCAACGAAAATGCCTGTTACAAGCAAGATTAAATTATTTCTAGATAAGGTTAGTAAGGTGTCCTTCAAAATTGAGGTTTGTTTCAAGCCTAGAACACACTGGAGGAAAATGATGGGAGCTCCTGCAACACAGCAGCAGATATATACACAGGTTTGAAAACACAAGCATTGTCTATAGACCCGCAGTTATGTTGGATCAGTAGAGTGTATAGTAATCGTGTTAGTGTCTCTCCACCACCACCACCACCCACCAGATAACCACTTCACTACAGCAGGCCTGATGGAGTGCTACTTGTGTAAAACACATCCATGATTAATGTTTGCAACAACTGCCATTTTTTGGTTGCGAACAAAAGACATTGCAAAACTCGACAAAATTACAAGATATTGAAAGATCAGAATAACCATTTCACAAGTAGTGAATGTGTCATTGAATGTACAGGTATTAAAACTTGATTTAAGGGTCCACCTGTACTGATGTACAATGTTGATAAACGAAGGTCTGTAAGAATGCTGGTCACTTGTGACATGTACAACATGTACACAATGGTTCTGTTTACGTACAGGTCATGACAGGTATTAAACATTAACTGTAGTTCTGTCAAACAATACAGGGCATCAAAAACAATACTTTGTATACAGAATTCTTGTCATGTTACAATTACCTTACATGTCATGTGAATAAACTCAAGTCTTGTCTATGTCACCCTGGTAACTACTAGACACTTCCTATCGACTTGGCTGGAGAATTGCTCATTAGCTCACTCTGTATAGCATCACACCAGTAAACCAGATAAAAAGGTCGCCAACCCCCTGTCATCCACAATATAACACCACAGTCTACATTTCAGCAAACAACTAAAGTCACCAATGAACATCTCCAACAATGTTTCTGATAGCTAATTATATTGTTAAATTCTTCAAATAGCCTTGCATTCTACAGCAATTCTTTCAAGGCTTTTTATCATTATTTCAAGGGCCTTTTTCATGATCAATGAATATGATACATTTTCCAAGGCCTTGGATGAAAAATTAGTAGTCAAAAGAACTCATCAGTTAAATTGATATGTGTGAGCCCAGTTTCTGTACATTTGTAAATGCCTTAAGACAGGATACAAAAGTCTAATAACAAATGATTAAAGCATCTGGTCGTGTACGTACATCCGATTGTTTTCTGGGGTGATCGCTAAATGTAGTCACTGAGCCATGTCTTTGAAAATTTGACAAACAGTAGGAAGGAAAATTGTTGGCAGAGATACCCGTTCATATCTACATTTATGTTCATTCATTAAATATCCTAGTTTCCATTTAAACTACCAGTCCATCTTTTTAAGTTTTTAAGCACTTAAGGTACAATGTAGGAGGTAAAATGTAGGAGAGCTCTTCAGCAGTCCCTGGACTACATATATATATCTTCATGCGATCCATTCCCTGAATTAGATGGGGCTTCACATAGTAACTTTACTAAAAACCTATACTTTTATCAAATGTAAAACAATGTAATTTGTAGCTTCATGCTATGACGTCTTATAAAGAGGGACTGTCTCAAAAGTATCCCTGAAACTGCAAAAACTGTAACTACAGGTAACCTGCATCTATACAGTAGACTGTTATATATATTATTTTGTTTACGTTTGGAGCAGCAGTGTTCATGTGTATGATGGGAAAGTTTTTCAAAATCAGGTGAACATAACTAATAGGCCTAATTGTTCTTTCCCATATATGTACCTTTATACACGTGTGTCACTATTCATTGCATCTGCCGATACTTCAAGGGTTACGCTCACTTAAGCTGTCTGCACCCCTGGAATACATCGTACATCATAGCAAAATCGAAGGCTCAGTGTGCGTCACCTTGTGGATGAGACAATTAGACCAGTTTGATCCTTTGATGTACATCAAAAGAATCTCGCAGATGCATAAAGGTAAAATTGTCTGGCTTTGAGGTTAGGTGTCACTCCTCTGTTATGTATCAGCCTATAGCTAGCGATCGGTCAGGGTTTTTTCCCCCGGAGACCAATCAAATAGCTAGCCATGTGTATGTGTCTTCAATTTTGCTATGACATATTCCAGGGGTGCAGAGAGCGACAGTGAGCAATAACCCCTGGAGTATCCAGGATGTATTTATTGTAACTAACTAATTATCAGCCAACTGAAATTACATATCTGTACATGTAAGTAATCACTGCTACTTGAAAATAACTTTTCTGCTCTTAGGTAGCAGTGTATAGTAATGTACGATGGCCATGGGTGATATTTTTATACAATGAATAACCCTTGTAATATAACATGTATCAACATTAAAAAAAAAATCACCACTAAAATTGGCATGTACATGATGAAGTGGACTATGTGGGCTTCATGATTTACAAAAAAAAAAATGGTTGGAGACTACAGTTTTGGGCATTTACATATCTTTGTCTACAGAACAAAAGCTAGCTTTTCATGTAGTCTATTTTTGTACTCAGCACATGTGTAAATAATGTGAAAAATCCACCGGAATGACCTATGCTTAAACGTGAGTATTTCTGTTACCAAGTAGGCAGTGTTTAATTTCAGACGGGTTTTAAGAAAAACAAGAGTCCCATAGGCCTAAACGGTCACCTGAGTCCTACAGTATTTATTTATGTTGTTGAAATATGTACCAACTTGAGTACAAAATACTTAAGCATAACATTAACTTAAGTTTGTCAGGACCATGAGTCGATCATTCCTACAAAGTTTCAGTTCAATCGGCCCAGCAAAACTCGACTTTAAGTTTGAAATAGTTTTTCAAAATGGCGTCCGTGTCGGCCATATTGGATTTCTGATCGACCCGAAAAATAACAACACTTTGTCAGGACCATGAGTCGATCATTCCTACAAAGTTTCAGTTCAATTGGCCCAGCAGAACTTGACTTTAAGTTTGAAATAGTTTTTCAAAATGGTGGCCATGGCGGCCATACTGGATTTCTGATCGACCCGAAAAATAACAACACTTGGTCAGGGAGATGTCAGTAACCTTACCATGAAATATTAATGAAATCCCTTTGCCAGTATTTCAGCTTAAGTTGAAAATGTAAAATGTTAAAAATCATGTTTTTTTGCATATTTTGGTGGTTTTTGATGTGGTACCATGGTTTTCACAAGTCCCAAATCTGGGGAAAACAGTTTTTGAAAAAATAATCAGTCTTCTAAACAAAATGAAATCAAAATGTAGTTTATAAATATGTATATATATGTAGGTGTGTTGTGCAGGTTGAATTCACTATCCATGTTTATCTGAGACATGCCCTTTATTTTTAGGGTCAAGCCATTTCTACTGTACACTGCTACCTTAGGACATCCCAAATTCCAAAAAATAATCCACATTTCAAATGTTTTACTGATTTCTGTGGCACTGGTCACACCATTGTAACCTGGTATATTCCCCTTGTAACCTGGTATATTCCCCTTGTAACCTGGTATATTCCCCTTGTAACCTGGTAAATTCCCATTGTAACCTGGTATATTCCCATTCTAACCTGTTATATTCCCATTGTAACCTGGTATATTCCCATTGTAACCTGGTATATTCCCAATGTAACCTGGTATATTCCCATTGTAACCTGGTATATTCCCATTGTAACCTGGCATATTCCCAATGTAACCTGGTATATTGCCATTGTAACCTGGTATATCCCCATTGTAACCTGGTAAACTCCCATTGTAACCTGGTATATTCCCATTGTAACCTGGTATATTCTGTAATATGGTTACAAATTAATGCATTTAGAAACAATTTCTCACAAAGCAAAACGTTTATATCTACCAGGTTTATGTATCAAATTTTGTTTTGAATTTTCTGTCTTTAAAATCTATTTTCATCAGCAACAAGAGGCCCAGAGGGCCTGTATCGCTCACCTGGATACCTAAGCAATCATGGCAAACTATTCTCCAAATGAGATCAAGGGAATATGCCAGACCCCAAGGCCAATCCTTGTAGCATAGCTATATTAGATTTTTCATGCCCAGCAATTTTATGTATGGTTATGGGGTGGGGATCTCAACTGTTTCCAAGCTTTGACTCAGAAACTAGGTCCCTAGAGTTGTGGCCAGACCCCAGGATCGATTCTAATATCGTGACTTCATTTGTCTCTTTTTGCCAAGCATTTGTATATATAGTTTTGGGGTGGGGATCTCAACCGTTTCAAAGTTATGACCCAGGGGCCAAGTCTGCAAGGGTGGGGCAGACCCT